>NC_058369.1:78581430-78882124 GCF_018350175.1 Felis catus
TTGATCTTTTCTATTTTTTTCTTTAGTCTCTGTCATTTATTTCTGCTCTGATCTTTATAATTTCCTTCCTTCTGCTAACTTTGGGCTTTGTTCTTCTTTTTATAGTTCCTTTAGTTGCAAGGTTAGGTTGTTATTTGAGATTTCCTTGTTTCTTGTTTAGTCTTGTATCCCTGTACACTTTCCTCTTAGAACTGCTTTTGCTGCATCCCAACGATTTAGAAACTTTGTGTTTGTATTTTCATTTGTCTGTAGGTATTTTTTTATTTGCTCTTCGACTTTTTTGTTGACCCGTTAGTTCTTCAGCATCTTGTTATTTAGCCTGCACATATTTGTGTTTCTAGTTTATTTCTTGTCATTAATTCCTGGTTTCATACTTTTGTCATCAGAAAAAGTGCTTGATATGATTTCAGTCTTCTTAAATTTATTGAGGCTTATTTTGTGGCCTAACATGTGAGCTATCCTAGGAAGTGTTCTATGTGCACTTGAAAAGAGTATATTCTGCTGTTTTTGGATGGAGTGTTATATATACATATACCTTTTATGTCCATCTGATCTAATGTACCATTCAAAGCCACTATCTCTTTGTTAATTTTCTCACCACATGATCTATCCATCAATGTAAGGTGGGTGTTAAAGTCTTCTACAATTATTGTATTTCTGTCAATTTCTCCCTTCATGTCTGTTAATATTTGCTTTATATATTTAGCTGCCTCTATGTTGGGTACATATATATTTACAATTGTTATATCCTCTTGATGGACTGATCCCTTTATCATCATGTAATGATCATTTTTATCTCTTGTTACAGTCTTTGTGCTGAAGTGTATTTTCTCCAATATGAGTATCGCTACCCCTGCATTTTTTGGCTTCTTTGTACATGAAATATCTGTTTCTGTCTCTTCACTTTCAGTCTATATGTGTCTTTAAGTCTTAAGTGAGTCTCTTGTAGATAGCACATAGATAGGTCTTGTTTTTTCATCCATTCAGTCACCCGAAGTCTTTTGATCAGAGCTTTTAGTGTACTTACATTTAAAGTAATTATTGATACGTATGTACTTATTGCCATTTTGTTAATTGTTTTCTGGTTGTATTTGTAGTTCTTCTGTATTCCTATCTTTTCTTGCTCTCTCCCCTTCTGATTTAATGACTTTCTTTAGTGTTATGCTTGGACTGCTTTCTCCTTATTTTTTGTTTATCTATTATATGTTTTTGGTTTGTGTTGACTACAGGACTAATACACAGCATCACTACCCATGGCAGTTTATATTAAGCTGATGGTTGCTTAAGTTTGAACACATTTTAAAAGCACTATTTCTTTCCTTCATCCTCTATGTTTTATGTATCTGATTTTGTATTTACATCTTTTTATTTTGTGTATCCCCTGACTTTACTACATTTGTTTTTTAACCTCCATACTGGCTTGATAAGAAATTAGTCTACTACCTTTATTATTGTTTGCTTTTCCTGGTAATATTTTTTTCTTTCATAATCTTCTTACTTCCAGTTGGAGCCCTTTCTTTCCACTTAAAGAAGTCCCTTTGACATTTCTTGTAAGGCTGATTTGGTGGTGATGAACTGCTTTTTTTTTCAATTCTTTTAATGTTTATTTATTTTTGAGAGAGAGAGAGAGTAGGGGAGGGGCAGAGAGAGAGGGAGGCACCAAATCTGAAGCAGGCTCCAGGCTCCAAGCTGTTAGCACAGAGCCTGATACAGGGCTCAAATTCACAAACCACAAGATCAAGACCTGAGTCAAAGTTGGACGCTTACCGACTGAGTCACCCAGGTGCCCCAGTGATGAACTTCTGTAACGTGTGTTTGCCTGGGAAACTCATTATCTCTGATTCCATTCTGAATGATGATCTTGCCAGGAAAAGTATACTTGATTGTAGGTTTTTTCCTTTCAGCACTTTGAATATATTAGGCAAAGTTTCTGCTGAAAAATCTGCTGATAGTCTTATTTAGCATGCTGGCTCTTTAAGGGTGGAGGCTCAGTTTCCTGTTGCCCTCAGACTCTCCCAGAGTTAAGCCTTTCTGGTTTTTAAAGCTCTATGAAATTAAGCCCCACTAATTTTTAAAGCTACTGGAATTACTGAACCCTGCTGGTTTTCAAAGTCAGACATTATGGGGACTTGTCTTTCCAGTACAGATCCCCAGGGCCAGTGGTGCCCAGAGTGGACTCGGATCCCCTCACTCCTTCAAGCTGGGGATGTCTCTCCTGTTGGTGACTAGTCACACTGGGGAGTTGGTTCCCGATCACATCTCTACCCCTCCTATCCTTTTTGATGTGGTCTTCTCTCTACGACTAGCTGTAGGAGGTCTGTTCTGCCAGTGTTCAGGTCATTTTCGGGAAGAGTTGTACATCTGGTTGTTGTCTCAGTGTGTGGGTGGAACAGGGGCTGCTCAGCATTCTCCTACTCTGCCATCTTGCTAAATTGCGTCTACGTTCCTCTTTATTTGTTAGACTCTGGTCTCAAGAGACAGAAAACCAATGTGAAATAGCTTCTACCCAAAGAAAATTAAGATGTCTCATGGTAAGCAAGGGCAGCAACATCTGGATCCAGGGACAGGAATGCTGACAATAGAGCTCTCCCTGTCATCTCTTTTTGTTCCTTTTCATCCTCTCTTCAGACCATTTGCCTCTATTTCCTTCATCCTGGTGACAAAACACATAGCACAAAGATCCTGAACTTTACATGTTACTGGTAGCTTCAACTATCTGGAAAAAGAATGACTTGAGTCTCAGATCAGTTTTAATATCCTGTGAAGAAACTGTATTGACTCAGCTTGGATCTGATATCCACCCCTAGACCAATAAATTTTGGCCAAGGTCTCAATGACATTTGAACTAAACTTGCCACTCCCAAATTAACCACATGGATAAACAGGGAGAAGGGATAGTTCCTAGAAAGGGGAGGGAATGCACAGAAAAGAAAGTGGGTGAGTTATGGGTGCACAAAATAATGGAATCCAGTCAAGAACACAGTGGACTTTTTCTCTAAGTCCAACCTGCCCTCAAACCCACTCAAGGTCTTTCCTCCAACCTGATGATGGCAAGTAGAGAGAAATGCAGTATAGAGAGTTCTCTTCATAGGCAGGTTTAGGAACTCTGAATCATTGTTTGGTAGTGAAGTTTAGTTTTGTTGTTGCTGTTTCTTTATTTTTTATTATTTACTTTTGAGAGAGAGAGTGTGTGTGTGTGCGCGCGCGTGTGCAAGGAGGGGAGGAGCAGAGAGAAAGGAAAAGAGAATCCCAAGCTGGCTCCTCAAGCCCAATGTGGGGCTTGAACTCACGAACCATGAGGTTATGACCTGAGCTGAAACCAAGAGTCTGATGCTTAACTGACTGAGCCACCCAGGAGCCCCAACTGGGAAGTTTTTGAAAAAGCAACATTCTTTCCGATTACAGAAGGGTGGGAAACAAGAAAGAGACAGCTCACTAAATTGAATAAGGGGTGAGCTAAGATTTTTATCTCTTGGTATCTTGCCAGAGAAACATTTTGCTATAGTGATTGAAGATTAATAATATCAGAGAGAGGGATAGAAAATAACTCAGAGCGGTCCTACCCTAATACAGTAATATTTGCTTTATGCTGGCTTCATGAAAAGACTTTGTTACATTCTAGATACGGTCTTTTGGGACCCAGAGATAAAGAGTGCAATGGTAATGGATTACTGGCTGCTCAGGGCTAATTTTACAAGTCTGAAGATAGGAGATCAAAGCAGAAAAATCATAAAAAAAGGAGAGTAGGCTAAGTCCTTGCCCTCCCCCACCCAACACACACAAAACAATGTTAATAACAGCCCCATTCTGAGCAAAATGGAAATGAATTGAGATTTAATCATTTGGGCTCCCACAAAAAAATTAAGAAAGGATGGACGAGAAACCAGTAATGCTGGTTGCCTGCCGCAAAGCTGAATGGTCAGGGTACAATGGTTAGAGGAACTCTTTTCACTGTCTACTCTTATATTTTTACATTTGGGCCCATATAATACCTAGTAAAAAAAATAAAATTCGTTAAAACATTTTAAAATTATAAAATCACTAAGAGATAACTGGAAGAAAGAATGAATAGGATATAAGTTTCTGGCCAGACCTTATGTATAAATTTTACAACAAAGAGGAGACTATTTTGAAAATGCAGAATTTAGGTGGGGGATGGCACAACTTAAAATACTAGTCCAAATTTACGTGCCCAGAAACACTTTCAGTAAGCATATTAACAGCAGGTTCTGCCTCTCTCTTTGTAATGAAGACCATATAAAAAGGAAAAAGCCATCCTTAAAGCTGTCTCGAGATCTCCTCCCAACGTCTGCACCCTGTCTGCCTCCCACTTGATCAGAACTAATGCCCAGTGAAGGGAGCCATTAGGTATGTGGTACTTGGGACTGGCCCCTCTAAGCCCCCAGCACAGAGAATCATCTTTGCACACTGTGCCCTCTCTCTCCAGACACAGAAACATGCACTACAACATACTTCTGTGTGCCAGGCACTGTACTATATATAGATTATGCAGATGAACAAAACACTGGTAAGAAGGGGAGGGGAGAGGAGGGGAGGGGAGGGAAGGGGAGGGGAGGGGAGGGAAGGGAAGGGAAGAGAAGGGAAGGAAAAATGGGAAAGGGAAGGGAAGGGAGGGAAAAAGAGAAGGAAAGAAACAAAAAGAAAAGAAAGAAAAGAAAAGGAAGTAAAATCAAAGTTTCTCCCTAAAAAGTTCATAACTACATATACATAGTTTCGCATGATGATGCTAAAGCCTGTTTATTCTTGTTTATTTGCTTGAGTTACTTAAAAACAAAGCCTCAGAAATAACCAAACTCAGTCACTTTCTTACCAAGAAAAAAAGGGCTCAACACTACCAATTTCAGAATGAGAGTAGATTGCATAGTTCATTCTTTGGGGCTTTTTTTATGATGGAAAAAAACCTCACAAAAACCTAAGGCTTGTTTCCATTTCAGAAATATAAACCCTGCTGTTCCTCTTTAATTTTCTTTCCTGATTTTACATCCTAGGGCATCAATCCTAATCATTTTATTTCCTTTTTGTATTTGGCCCTTTTGGATAATCTTTTATCCCATGTGAACTTTTGACAGCCTTTCTTCCTCCGTGGATCAACCAAACAAGGGAAGATTCAGTTCATTATTAGATTTTTTCCATGGTGGTGAAGAATTGTAGCTGTCTTCAAATATGCAAAACATTCTTATTGTTAAAAGAAACTTATCATGCAAGACACAGAAGACTGATCAGTGGGCACAGTTATAGAGGGGTAGATTCCAGGATTGACATAGGCTGCCCCCAAAACTGTCCAGTTCCTACTTGCTCTGTGAGCACACGCAGAGACCAGATGACTGCTTCTCCAGCATGTAAAAAGGGAGAGTACAGACTCAGCAGGTGGCCAGAGCAAGTCCAGTTACATCATTTGTGGGACCCAGCACAAACTGAAAATATGGGCTCCTTGTCCAAAAAATAAGAATGTCGAGATGGTGACAATAGAGCATTAAATCAAGAGTGAGGCTCTTGCCAGATAAAACCTCATGTAGCTGGCCCTGGGTCAGAGAACTGATGGTGAGCTCAAGAGGGCTTCGATTTCTTCCAAAGCTGAGAAGGGAGGAAGGTGGTGCTAAAAGCAACTATCCTCAGTCACAGAATTTAGAAGAAAAACAGGGACACCTGGATGGCTTAGTCGGTTAAGCAACCAACTTCGGCTCACATCAGGATCTCATGGTTCGTGAGTTCAAGCTCCACGTCAGGCTCTGTGCTGACAGCTCGGAGCCTGGAGCCTGCTTTAGATTCTGTGTCTGCTCCTCCCCCACTCACACTCTGTCTCTGTCTTTGTTTCAAAAATAAATAAACATTAAAAAAAATATTTTAATTAAAAAAAAAAGAGAAAGTGAGGGGTCCAGGAGTTTTAAACTTGGACTCATGAACCATACCATTAATATCATATGGAAAATGTTTGTGTCTATGCAACTCTGAGAAGAAGGTCCAGAACTTTGGTCTGATTATGAAAGAACTTGGACACCCTCCCCCACAAAAGTCAAGAATCTCTAACCCAACTCCCTCATTCTGTCCACAAAGAAGCTGTACTTTCACAAAGTTGGAGAACTAGTCCCTATGGATTATTTTAGACTTCACATCTAAAAGGATCTGTTAATCCTATAACTTAGTCAATTTAATTGCAATTGCCTCATCAGGAAATTTCAGGTTTGCTGTGGGTTCACTCATTTTACCATTCTTTTTTAATCTTAGGCAATAATCTGATTCATATTTTATGAGTATATAACATTGGCTGATATTCTGTAACTTTAACTCTATAGCATTAACTTCCAAAATACTTATATTGACTTCTCAAAAAAGTATTGAAGATACATTTTAGAAACATTGATGTTGGCAGCTTGCTCTGGTCATGAGATTCATAGAGTAAAATGTCAGTCACTGCCAAGAGAGGAGGCTCCACTTCCCACCCTCTCTCCTTTTTTTTTTTCAATGTTTATTTATTTTTGAGACAGATAAAGAGAGACAGAGTGTGAGCAGGGGAGGGACAGAGAGAGAGGGAGACACAGAATCCGAAGCAGGCTCCAGGCTCTGAGCTGTCAGCACACAGAGTCCGGCATGGGGCTCGAACTCATGAACCATGAGATCATGACCTGAGCCGAAGTTGGATGCTCAGCCAACTGAGCCACCCAGGCGCCCCCCCCCCCACCCTCTCTTATTACTCAGGCATGATTGCAAAAGTATGTAAATACACAATTTTAATCAGAAATACTAACATACACAGAAACAATAGAAGATTTATGACATAAATGTTATTTTCACATTCCTTTCTCAAGTGTCTGTGTATCTTGCCCTGAAAGCTCAACATGATCAAACTTGGCTAATTATCTTTTCCACTCAACTTCCTCTTGGATATGTCCTCACTAGTATTTTCCTGATGTGACCCGAGACTTATTTCTCATTCACACTGTTCTCCTTAGGGGCCATTCAGCCCATTCGGGTCTTCAGTTCTGTATTTTATTTTTGTCATGTATCTTTTGAAATATTTCTCATTTAATCTTCACAAATATCCCACAAAGTATGGCCTATTGTATTTTCAAAGATGGCCATACCAGTACATCTCAACCCATATGTTCTTCTTGTAGTATGACATTGACTCCACCAAAAGGTGGGGTCCTGTTTGCTCCTTGGGAATTTGGGTAGGCCTGGAACTGTGATGGCTGTGACCCTGTGTGACTTCTGAGGCTAGGGCACAAAAGACAAAAGACCTTTCCTCCGCTCTTTGTCCCCTTGGGACATGCGCATTCAGCCCTCAGCTGAATGTAAGAATTTCAGCTATCCTAAAGTGGCCAAGCTGGAAAGGTCACATGGAGAGACCTTAGAGGGAGGGAGAGAGAGAAGAGAGAGACCTAAGGATCTTCTTCAGTCCCAGCTGAGTCTTCCTAGCCAAGCTACCAGGCATGTGAGTGAGTAAACCTCCAGATAATTCCAGCCCTCCGTCTTCAAACCACCACAACTGGCACCACCTAGAGCAGAAATAAGCCAGCCCCTCCCATCTCTGCCCAGATTTGCCAAAACAAATGTTTTCTTGTTTAAAACCAAGAAATTTTCTGGTTTTAAACTATGAAGTTTTGGGGTCATTTGTTACACAGCTGTAGTCACTAGAGCAGTGGTCGTGTCACTCTTAGGATTCATGTGGACGTAGGTAATTGACAAGTCAACTTACACTTGTCCAAGCTTAAAAGGGATCAAGTTATGTAACTGAAAAGTCCAGGGCTGATGCTGCCATGCTTTGAACAAGGGCCATGTATGATGTCCCCCAGGCCCAGGCCTTCTGCATCTCTCCGCTCTGTCATCTCCATGCTGGCCACACTCTCCGGCTTCACATGGGCACAAAGGTGGAGCAGCTCCAGACAATTTGGATTCAATTCCGCAACAACAGCAGCGGAGAGAACTCCACTTCAGTAATTCAAACAAAGGTTTTATGCTTAATCCAGTGGCCAAAGTTGATTTGTTTCCATCCCTGAAGCACGGAATGTGCTGATCAGCCAGGCTAGAGGCACATATATGGAAAATCGGGAAGGAAATCAAAATACCAGATAGGAAAGAACTGAAGAAGATATTTCCCCCCAAAGACATTTCTGGATACTGACAGCAAAAGAAGGGCCCATGGATACCAGCCAGCTAAGCAGTAGATGGCAAATTATCCCTAGGCTCTGTGTGACAAAACAGAGTTCAAGTTTCTCTCAGCCGTGGCCCCACAGTTCGCTGAGTAGTTTTGTCATCTGTTGCCCTACAATGAGCTGAGTCAGGATTTGAACACAGGTCTGTCTGATGCCAAAGTTCATTTTCTTTGCCCCAAACCATGATGGAATAGCATTCCCACTCTCTTTCCTCTCTTTTTCTGATATATTATAATTCACAAAGCAGAAGTAAGAAAGGTGAGGAAGAAAATCTTGCTACTAAGAATAGAAACTCTTTGTAACCTGAAAGAGGTAGTTTTCAATTATACTCTGTTTAATTCGTCCCTTTTCCTTAAACTTCCTCCAGATGCTACTGTAACATCCACCAGCTCTTCACCATCAGTGGGCTGTCACCGGAGTTGCTGTGAGGTTCTATGCAGGAAAGGGTCTTCAGAACTAATTTTTAAGGGATTTATTCTATACCGACAGAATGGCGGTGTTTTGTTTTTTTTATAATAGCGTTATCAAGATATAATTCACATGTAATAGAATTCATCCATTTAAAGTGTTCAATTCAGGGGCACCTGAGTGGCTCAGTCAGTTAAGCTTCCAACTTCAGCTCAGGTCATGATCTCACAGCTCATGAGTCTGAGCCCCGCGTCAGGCTCTGTGTTGACAGCTGGGAGCCTGGAGCCTGCTTCGGATTCTATATCTCCCTCTCTCTCTGTCCCTCCCCCACTCATGCTCTGTCTCTCTCTCTCAAAAATAAACATTAAAAATTTTTAAAAGTTTTCAATTCAGTGGTTTTATTGTATAAATAGAACGATGCAACCATCACCACAATCAACTTTAGAACATTTTCGTCACCATAACCTGGTAGCGATTAGCAGCTAATGTTTATCCTACCCCCATTCTACCCCAACAACCCCATGTCTATGTGGCTTTCCTTATTCTGGACATATCTTATAAATGGAAGCACCCAATATGTGGTCCCTGTGATTGGCTTCCTTCACTTAGCATGATGTTTTCATGTCACAGCATTTTTTTTTTGATGTTTTATTTTTGAGACACACACACACACACACACACACACACACACACACAGAGTGTGAGTGGGGGAAGGGCAGAGAGAAAGGGAGACACAGAATCTGAGGCAGGCTCCAGGCTCTGAGTCGTCAGCACAGAACCCGACTTGGGGCTCAAACTAACAGACTGTGTGATCATGACCCGAGCCAAAGCCAGATGCTTAACCAACTGAGCCACCCAGGTACCCAAATACTTCATTTCTTTTTTTTGTCAAATAATATTCCATTACATGGACATACCACATTTTGCTTATCCATTTGTCAGTTGATGAACATTTGAGTTCTTTTTACTTTTGCAGTGCTTCTATGAACATTCATGTGCAAGTTTTTGTTTGGACATATGTTTTCATCTCTCTTAGCTGTATACCTAACATTGGAATTGTTCGGTCATGTGGTAACTCTATATGTAAACTTCTGAGGAACGTCTAGACTATTTTCCAAAGTAGTTGCACTGTTTTAGGGGTCTAATTTCCCCCCATCCTTGTCAACACTTGTTACTATCTGTCATTTTGATTATAGCCATCCTAGTAGGTGTCAGGTAGTATCTCACTGTGGTTCTAATTTGCATTTCCTTGGTGGCCCATGATGTCAGCCATCTTTTCATGTGCTATTATCCATTTGTATATCTTCTTTTGCCCATTTGTAAAATTAGGTTATTTGTCTTTTTATTAGCAACTTATGTGAGTTCTTCATGATTCTAGTTACAAGTCCATTATCACGTATATGATTCGCAAATGTTTTCTCCCATTTTCTGGGCTGTCTTTTTCCTTTTTTGATGGTGTGCTTTGAAACACAAAAGTTTTAATGTTCCCTAAGCTCCAATATACTATTTTTTCTTTTGTCACTTGTCTTCTTGGTATCATATAAGAAACAATTGCCTAATCCAAGTTCACAAGGATTTATGCCAATGTTTTCTTCTGAGCTGTATAGTTTTAAGCTCTTACATTTAAGCGTAAACATTTATATTAAGCTCCTACATTTAAGTGTAAACATTTATATTAAGTTTGAAAATCAGAGTATGTGAATCCTTCAACTTGGTTCTTCTTTTTCAAGATTATTTTGGCAATGCTGGGTACCTTGAATTCCCATATGAATCATCTCATCAAGTTCTTTATGGCTGTGTGTTTGTTTTCATCCTTTTCCATGCATGAATCCTGTTTATAATAATATAAACTGTCATTGGTAACTTTAGCAAATTTAGAAGTAATATTTGCCCAAGACTTGTGGTTTCATTTGATCTCATCCAGGATGTTTTCTCAGTTATAATCAAAATCTTGTTTAAACTCTGGTCATCAGTTTCACAATCTGAATCATTATCAGGCCAATAAGTAAATGTGATTTTTCATTCTTTTATCTGTTGTCTATTTGTAGACAACCTCTAGATACTGCTTGAAGAACACTTGTTTCAGTAGTTTTCTTTGGACTCAGTAAACTTCAATCCTTGGAGAATTGGGGACAGTATCTACATGTGAGTTAGATGCTCGATCTGATATGAACCCAGAACAGCTATTTATTTTAAGTTACTCAATCAAAATATAAGTAAGTTTCATTACAGCGTGTAATAGTAAAATGAATCTCGGCCCAACCCTAATCCTTGCATCAAGCAAGTGAATTACTCTGCCACAGATGGAAAAGGAGTTTTTGAACCCTTCCATGAGCCACTCACATCTTGCCCCCAGAAGCATTCCACTCGCTGTTTACTGAACTGATGGCCCATTCATCAACTAGCAAGTGGCTGCCTTAACAAATGTATCTGTTTCTTTTTTTTTAATGTTTGTTTATTTTTGAGAGAGAGAATTGGGGAGGGCCAAAGAGAGAGGGAGACACAGAATCGGAAGCAGGCTTCAGGCTCTGAGCTGTCAGCACAGAGCCCAAGGTGGGGCTTGAACTCACAAACCATGAGATCAAGACCTGAGCCAAAGTCAGACACTTAACTGACTGAGCCACCCAGGTGCCCCAAATGAGTCTGTTTCTCACCCCGGAAGTGGAAGCTACTACTAGAGTGGAGCATCTCAATCAGAGGCAGGACTGCAAGTTGGAAGGTCATAGCAGAAAAACCACATGTGGAGATTTGGCAAAAAAAAAAAAAAAAAAAAAAAAAAAAAAAAAAAAAAAAAAGCGTCTGCTTTCTATCCCCCATACCACCTCAATCCTGGAATATCAGCATAAGGGTAGAAGAAATGGGAAGGTCAGATATATTTATTTAGGATTGTCCCCTAGGTCAATCAGATAACTAGTGTTCTACAATCATCCAAGAAGAAACAGGGTTTCAGAAGCCAACAGAAGCAAAGACTCTAACCTTGGGGAATGAAGAGAGAGAAAAAGGAGATCGGGCTTAAAATCAATATTTTCTTTAACTTGGATCACACAGAAAATGAAAAGCAGAAAGGGGCTGTTCAGTCTTTCCAGCCAAATAGGCAAAAATAATGAAAGGATCAGAAGAGTGGAACAAAAACTTGAAAAAGACAAATGAATATATAACAGAAACTATGACGTGGAAAAAAATGAAAGAAAGGCAGAGAGAGAAATAAAGAACTTGTTCTAGGAACTCAGAGTCTGGATATGGGAATTTAATGCAAGGAGCTGCCAACTTAAAATGAAATTAAACTCAAAACTAAATAAACATTAAAACAAATTCTAAATGGAATTAAAGATACAGGATCATGGAAGAGGCCTTGGGGAATGGCTCTAATTTTACTTTTGAGGAAGTGAACAAGGATATGAGAAGAAGCAGAAAAGAAGAATTGAGTAGCAGGTTTAAGGAACTTGTCAAGAAGAGAAAAGAAACTTTGGAGAAAGAGAAGTTGAAAGAGTAGAATAGTATGAAACGTACAGGGCCCTTTCAATTTAGGACATCCTATTTCCTAAGTATATGAGGCCAGACTATCTCTGGTGCAAGTTGCACAAAATTAGGTTTAAGAACATCAGCGTTGTGCCTTGGAGAGAAAATAAAAGTTAAATAAGGCAAGCAACCAATTAATTAGCCTCCAGTGCTCCTCTACAGAATTTCAAGAATCTACTGGGTAAACCATTTTTTTAGAGGAGATGCTGTAGGAGATTTTGTTAATATTTCCCTAAGAAAAGTGACAAAATCAGGAAGGGAACAAAGCATAGACCAAAGGCACTGATAAATTTTTGTGTGCACTTTGTGTACTTTCAGATAAGATCACAAGGGCCACGTTTCCAACTTTCTTATTAGGTATTATTTGCAAAACTTTAAAATTTTCTTTTCCAGTTCCACCAATGAAGAGGAAGTGATTTTTGTGACATACTTCATAATTTTCTTAATGCTTATTTATTTTTGAGAGAGAGAGAGAGAAAGCGTGAGTGGGGGGGGAGGAGCAGAGAGAGAGGGAGGCACAGAATCTTCTGAAGCAGGCTTAGGCTCTGAGCTGTCAGCACAGAGCCCAACGTGGGACCCAAGCTCACAAATCACGAGATCATGACCTGAGTCGAAATCGGACACTTAACTGACTGAGCCACCCAGGCATCCCATATACTTCACAATTTACATTATTGTTCATTTCTTATTGAAGTTTCATTGCTCTTTTGAGTGATCCACCTAGTAACTTGAGAGATTCTAGTGTAGATGGGCTAGAATCAGATTTTCTAGTTTCGAACCCCACTCCACCACTTGCTGGATTTGTAATTCAAGACAAAGTATTTAATCTCTTTGTGCTTATAAAGTAATCCCCATCTCAAAGGATCGGTATAAAGAGTAAATTAGGCAAGGAAGAGGTCAAACTTTCAGTATTTGCAGACTACATGTTACTTGACACAGAAAACCTTAAAGACTCCACCAGAAAAGTACAAGAACTGATACACAAATTCAGCAAAGTTGCGGGATATAAAATCAATGTACAGAAATTGGTTGCATTTCTATGCACCAATAATGAAGCAGCAGAAAGGGAAATCAAGGAATTGTTCCCATTTACAATTGCACCAAAAATAATAAGATACCTAGGAATAAACCTAACCAAAGAGGTAAAAGATCTGTACTCTGAAAAATATAGAACACTTATGAAAGAAATTAAAGAGGGCACAAAGAAATGGAAAAACATTCCATGCTCATGGATTGGAAGAACAAATATTGTTGAAATGTCGATACTACCCAAAGCAATCTACACATTTAATGCAATCACTATCAAAATACCAACAGCATTTTTTACAAAGCTAGAACAAACAATTCTAAAAATTTTAATGGAACCATAAAAGACCCTGAATAGCCAAAGTAATCTTCAAAAAGAAAAGCAAAGCAGGAAGCATCAAAATCCCAGACCTCAAGCTGTATTACAAAGCTGTAGTCATCAAGAGAGTGTGGTACTGTCACAAGAACATAGATCAATGGAACAGAATAGAAAAGCCAGACAAGGACCCACAATTATATGGCCAACAAATCTTTGACAAAGCAGAAAAGCATATCCAACGGAAACAAGACAGTCTCTTCAACAAATGGTGTTGGGAAAACGGGACAGCAACATACAGAAGAATGAACCTGGACCACTTTTTTATACCATACACAAAAATAAATGCAAAATGGATGAAAGACCTAAATGTGTGACAGGAAACCATCAAAATCCCAGAGGAGAACAAGGGAGCAACCTCTTTGACCTCAGCCCTAGCAACTTCTTACTAAATATGTCTCCGGAGACAATGGAAGGAAAAACAAGAATGAACTGTCGATACTTCATCAAGATAAAAAGTTTCTATACAGCAAAGGAAACAATCTACAAAACTAAAAGGCAACCCTCAGAATGGGAGAAGATATTTGTAAATAACATATCTGATAAAGGGTTAGTATCCAAAATCTATAAAGAACTTATCAAACTCAACAACCAAAAAATAAATAATGCCATTAAGAAATGGGCAGAAGACATGAACAGACATTTTTCCAAAGAAGACATCCAGATGGCTAACAGATACATGAAAAGATGCTCAACATCAGTCATCATCAGGGAAATACAAATCAAAACCATAATGAAATATCACCTCACACTTGTCAGAATGGCCAACATTAACAACACAGGAAACAGCAGATGTTGGCAAGGATATTGAGGAAGGGGAACGCTTTCACGCTATTGGTGGAAATGCAAACTGGTGCAGCCATTCTGGAAAACAGTATGGAGGTTCCTCAAAAAGTTAAAAATAGAACTGTGGTTTTCCTGGATGGCTCAGTTGGTTAAGCATTGACACTTGACTTTGGCTTAGGTCATGATCTCACGGTTCATGGGATCAGGCCCTATGTCAGGCTCTGTGCTGACAGCATGGAGCCTGCTTGGGATTCTCTTTCTCCCTCTCCCTCTGCACTTCCCCAACTCATGCACACATATGCACACACTCTCTTTCTCTCAAAATAAATAAATAAATGTTAAAAAAAAAAAATAGAACTACCCTATGATCCAGCAATTGTACTACTAGGTATTTACCCAAAGGGTACATAAATTATGTAAAGAGCCCAAGTGTCCACCCACTGCTGAATGGATAAGGAAGATATATATGGAATGGAATATTACTCAACCATCAAAAAGAATGAAATCTTGCCATTTGCAATGATGTGAATGGAGCTAGAGTGTGTTATGCTAAGTGAAATAAATCAGTCAGAGAAAGGCAAATACCATATGATTTCACTCATATGTGGAATTTAAGAAATAAAACAGATGAACATAGGGGAACGGGGAAGATAAGGGAGGGAAGCAAACTAGAAGGGTCTCTTAACTATAGAGAAAAAACTGAGGGTTGATGAAGAGAGGGAGGTTGGGGATGAGCTAAATGGGTGACGGGTATTAAGGAGGGCACTTCTTGTGATGAGCACAGGGTATTACATGGAAGTGATGAATTTTACACCTGAAACCAGTATTATCACATGTGTTAATGAACTAGAATTTAAATAAAAACTTGAAATTAAAAAAAAGAGAGTAAATTAGGTAATTTTTGTAGAATGTTGGCTGCAATGCCCTGTCCATAGTGAGTGCTCAATAAATAGCAGTTATTGTTTTTCTATTATTTTTATTTGGAATAACCTTTGTCCTAAACACTAAAAGAAGGTTATGTTCCAAAGAGAAGGAAAGAAATGGGCACTTAGTAGCATTAGGAAGAAAGGACGGCCTTAGTTTCTTATTTTAAAGTGAGAATCATGAAAGCACCCAAGCAATTGTGAACATCACATGGAACAGCACATGTAAAGCACCCCACATGACATTTGGCACAAAATTGATCAGGATACTTCATGACAAACATTAGGTTGGTGCCGATTAGAAATGAGCTCTAAATTGAGAACATGATTATGTTGTACCAACAACCAGCAGTGGAATCTAGCCACACCCACACTTTGTCAAAAAGGATAATCACATGATAGCACCATAACCACATCAAAGTACCACAAAGCAAACCCTAGGTTCTTAACGCAGAGATGTATCACTATTGGAGATTCAGATTAAACATAAATAATTTTTTAATCCTTTTGGGGGAGTGAGTGTTGTTTCCAAGCAAAAAGATCTTGAAACCTTGAGATGGGGGAAGGGGGCGCCAAGGAAGGAGAAAAGGACCCAGAATGGGGAGATTCTAAGACCCTGTTGTCTATTTCACACTTCAGTCACAATTCACGTGAGCATTTGAAAGCAGAGTGGGAAGAAACTTTGATGTGTACAGTGTGGTTGCCTCTGGGCAACTAAGTAAAGCAGACATAGAAGGGCTTTGGTGTTGAGCAAGTGAGAGAAAGTCTGTTGAGGAAAAGTGGATCTGCAGTCAGGAGGAAGGGGAGGCAATGCTCTTTACTGTGTGAGCTGACCTGAACACTAGGAAAGGTGTTGCCATGAAAAACAGAAAACTGGGTGTCTCATTGGGTTCAGCATCCAACTCTTGATTTCAGCTCAAGTCATGATCTGAGGGTCATGGGATTGAGCCCCGCATGACAAATCCCTTCTTGTAATGCAACATGGAAAGACCAGATTGATTTGGAAGGCTATGGTGTGGTTTGGGGGCTATTGAAAGTTGAGTATTTTATTTCATCAGACTTTAAAGCTTCAGACTAAATGGTTTGTTGGTAAGTTCAACATAACCATTTTTCCCTTTGGCATATGGACAGGCAGGGCCACTGTGTGTGTGGTAATGGAGGTTGTGTCTCACCCACACAAGGTCTCCAGGGGCATGAGTGGAAACAGATCTAGCCTGATCTCTTCACCAAGATGCAGGAGAGGAGCTGTTCAGTAACTTGCACAGCAGTTCTAAATGATTTAATAGTGGCTATGAGAACTGATCTGTTTATTCACTTAAGCTTAAGGAAAACACCTAGTGTGTTTGCATCAGAAGCCATTTGTACCTAACAAACAAACACTAGGACCATACCTAGCACAAGATGAGCACACTATGAGAGGCATGGACATGGGACAAAGGGAAGAGGAGATTTATGTCCTTCATCTCATCTCTCACCTACCTCATGGCCTGCCATCACCAGTGGGTGGAATTTAAAGTATGACTACACTCTCCCTAGGTGCTAGGGTAACTAGCAAATACTCTCAAAGGGGGTTGATTGAAGAGAGTTTAATGACACTTCCCTTTACAAAAATGTGGGCAGAGTTAAGGGAAACTAGCAAGGGTTGGCGATTCCCAAGGGTTGGCTGTCTGTAAGCCCAAAGTGACAAGGGTAAGAGTAGTTTCCAGAATTTCCAGGGAGAACTGTGGCTGAAGGGATGAACTGCTCTTCAGGAACAGTAACCTTTTATAGAGAAGCAAAGTCGTGGCCAAGTGTGCATTCTTCTGTAGAATACCAACATCCTAACTCCACTACCACCCAAATAAGAATGTTCTGGAGTCAAGGTCATCCTCTCCACCAATCATTGAAAAGCATTACACATTTTAGACTGCATTTTTGGACTTTGACTTTCTTGTAAAATTTTTTTGTTTTTCTAGTATTTCTGATTGCTTTTTCCTCTTATAGAGAATAAATCTCCCTCTTCTCCATGTTATGAATGGATGTTAGCTTCTTATTCTAATACATGGAAGTCGTTCCATTTTTCTTCTTAAAGAACACTGGATTTCTTCTTTAATTTTAATTATGGCTTTCTAGGTCTACTGAACAAAGGTCGTTCTGAGATTTTTTTTTTGTAAAAAATTATTAGAAGTGTAAGTAATTGTATTACTAGGTTAATTCTACCTCTTTATTTCACACTTTTTCCTAGTTTCTCACCCTTATTAAGCTGAATCATGTCACTAAGTAATATGCAAAAAAAGATACAACAGTAACATCTTTTTTTTTTAAGTGCTAAATTTTTCTACTTAATTCTAGAATAGCTTATCTACTATGGAATGGGGCTTTAAATCCCTTGCTAGCTGGTGAAAGATGAGATACCAATCTTCAGTTATAGATTAGCTCAACTTTAAATTTAATGTATTCTGAAAACCATGTCCTTAATCACCTTGAGATAAGATAAACCCTTGACTGCCATATGTATTACTCCAATTGTTCCTATGTTTTCACCACTTGGACCTTTGCAGAAACCACTGCCTTTGGGACAAAAGAGAGACACAAAGTACTAGAAGTACCAATGAGATAGCGGCACTGATGAAAAATGAGAACTGCCTGTACCTATCTTCCCCATTAATCTTCAGTCTGAACCAGACTTCAGGCAAAACATTGAATCCCACAAAGAGAGCTAGAAGAGATATAAAACAATCTTGGCAAAGTGTCCTTGATATGAAGGACCTTATGCCCTAAAGAGCACATGCCACAAACGTATTTTAAAAAGAAAAAGGCTGCGTGCGTAATGTTAGAACAATGATGTCAAGAACAAATGACCTAAAATGATCTAAATGGTTCTGCTCCATTTCATTATCAACTCACTGAGCCAAAAACAGTAAACAAAAAATAGTCATCAACATACATCCACCTGAATGGTACTTCTGAAGATGTAACTGTCCTAAGCACTCCGAGGGCATGAGACTATGAAAGGTCAAGGACTTGCCAAGGCTTCCAGGCCTACCTATTTTCTGTTCTCTCCAGGGATCTTAATATATTGTTCTCTTTTGAATCCTTCCATCCCCTTTAAATACACTCAGTTTTCTCATGTTCAAAATAAAGAACAAAAGCAAGAAAAGAGAAAGAAAATATTTTAAGTTCACTTCCCTTCTGAAGATGCTCCTTCACCGCCAAACTTATCAAAGATATTGGTTACACTTGCTGACACCGTTTCCATATGTATGTATGTATGTATGTGTGTGGATGTATAGGAAAAAGCATAGTGGATATAGGGTTCAATAATATCCATGGTTTCAGATACCCACTGGGGGTCTTTGAACATACCCCTGTGGTTAAGGCTGGGGACTACTGTACCTTCTTAGGCAGTCTCAAACACACCCAAATCTTAATTGTCATATATATTTTCTTATGGATGACACTTGGGTTTTTTATTTTATTTTATTTTCTCTAAATATAATTTATTGTCAAGTTAGCTAACATAGCGTATACAGTGTGCTCTTGGTTTCAAAAGTAGATTTCCATGATTCATTGCTTATGTACAACACCCTGTGCTCATCCCAACAAGTGACCTCTTCAATGCCCATCACCCATTTTCCCTGCCCCCCTCCATCAACACTGTTTGTCCTCTGTGTTTAAGAGTCTCTTATGGTTTGCCTCCCTCTCTGTTTGAAACTATTTTTTCCCCTTCCCTTCCACCATGGTCTTCTGTTAAGTTTCTCAAATTCCACATATGAATGAAAACACATGACATCTGTCTTAATTAAAGTATAGTTGATATATTAGTTTCAGGTGTACAACATAGCATTTCCACAGTTATTCACAAAATGGTCATGACAGTAAGTGTTGTTACCATCTGCCACCACGCAAAGCTACTGCAATATTATTGACTGTATTCCCTATGCTGTACTTCTTATCCCTGATAACTATTTATTTTATGACTAGAAGTGTATACCTCTTAATCCCCTTTACCTAGTTTGCCTATCTGCCCCTCTCCCACCCTGGCAAGCAACCACCAGTTTTTTTCTCCATTTATGAGTCTGTTTCTAAGGTTTGTTTGTTTGTCCTGTTTTTTTTTCAGATTCCACATATAAGTGAAATATATGGTATTTGTCTGACACATTTAATTTAGCTGAATACCCTCTAGGTCCACCCATATTGTAGCAGCCCTTTGAACAGCACCCAGACTTCATGTGAGAGACTCATTTGCTAATTTTAAAGTGTTGGTCTGAGGTGTAGGGACCTAGGAGTTACTCTCCAAGGATGGAAACTAGTGGGCGCCATCTTCCTGCTTCCTTCTGCCTTGCTAAAAAGTCAGGAGACACCACCTTTTTCTTTTTCTTTCTTTCTTTTTTTTTTTGTTTGTTTTCTTTAAAATTCTTTTTTTCTTTTTCTTTCTTTTTTCCCTTTAGAAAATTCGTTCTTTACTCAACAAATGCCATCTTTGCATGCTCCCTCCACCTTATTCCAGCCGGTGGGCACCATCTTAATGCTCAGCTTCCGCTGTGCTCAAGTGCCAGTATCTCCCACAGGAGAACTTCTACTCATGTCTGGTGCCCCAGCTTTTACATCTGGTGACCTAGTGTTTGTAGCTGTTACCTAGGGGATGCCCCTTGATCACTGGCTCTACAAGCTAGGGAGACTTGCACTCCTGGGTCCTATGGGATGGTAACAATCAGAGAGACAATTCATGACAGACTACAGTTCCCATGGCTCTGCATGAGCAGCAGACTAAAACACACCCCCAGTCTTTCTGTGGAAGAAGCCTATTTGTTTATCCCGGAGTTTTGACATTAAGGGCAGGCTTCAGATCTGGCGCATTTCTAGAGGCTATGGAGCTATGCTTGGGGTACATAGGCTGGAAGATGTTATCTTGATGCTCCCCACTAAAGCTCACTGGTATCTCCCAGAAAGGAATTTATATACTCATCTGGAGCCCCGATATTTTCAACTGCCACCAGCAGATACCTCCAGATAGGCTGGCTCTGGTGGTCATGGGCCTTATACTTGTGGTCCTATAAGATAATACGTATTTGCATTCCTTAGAAGCTGCTGCCTTGAATGGAAGCCAGAGTCTAGGTGCTGAGATCCTCCCTTTGGGATACTAACTCGTCTTGGCACACCCTCAACTATTGGGAGCTATTAAAACTAAAATAGGCTGCCTGGACAATCCTAAAGGCTTGAGAGACAACCAAAAGCTAAGGTGGAGTTGAATGATAAGTTTCATCTCTGACACAAGGCCAGCCAGCCCTTCAAGAGTAGGAGAGGTGACTATTTCATCTAATGCATATAAACCAACACAGAAAGTCAAGCAAAATGAGGAAACAGAGGAATATGTTCCAAACAAAGGAACAAGACAGAATGTCAGGGGAAAAAAAAAAAAAACATAATAAAATGGAGATAAGTAATCTACGTGGTAAAGAGTTTAAGGTAGTGGTCATATATATGCTCACCGAACTTGGGAGAATGGATGAATACAGCGTGGACTTCAAGAGAGTGAGTTTATAAAAAAGCATGAAACAGCAGTCACAGAGCTGAATAGTATGGTAACTGAAGTGAAAAATACACTAGCAGGGTTTTACAGCAGACTGAATGAAGCAGAAAAAAGGATCAGAGCAGAGGAACTCACCCAGTCAGAGCAGCAAAAAGATAAAAGAATGAGAACTGGTAAAGATAGCTTACGAGATTTAGGGAGCCACATCAAGTGGACCAACATTGCATTGTAGAGGTCCCAGAGGAAAAGAGACAGAAAGGGGCAGAAAGTTTATTTGAAGAGATAATGTCTAACCTGGGGAGGGAAAGAGACATCCAGGTCCCAGAAGCCCAGATAGTTCCAAATTGAACACATCGTCTATCCCACCAATTCACTTCATCTATGGTGTCTCATATTTCAGTAAACGGCACTGAACTCCAATCAACGGAGCAGGTCAGAAGCTCAGGGGTTGTCCTAGCCACCCAGTACTTGCTTCTCCTCCATGTCCAAACAATCACAAAGAGTTGTTCGTGTTACCTTCTGAATATCTCAGTCAATTTCTTTTTATCTCCTTTCTTGCCACCGTAGTTTAATCTACCCTCAACTCTCACCTGGACCATTGTAAAAGCCTCTTACCTGGCCACCTCATATCCTCCATCCAGCTGTCTACTTTGTTGGCGAATTGATTTCTCTTTAATTTAATCTAAATATGAGCATGCCATTTCCCAACTTAAAAGTCTATCAATGAATTCCAATTGCTCTGAAGATCAGGAACAAAATTTGCATTCTGTGTATAATGTGACCCCTGTCCCCCTTTTCCAGCCTCATTTCTCAATGCTCTTCCCTCATGGGAGTGACTCTCAGACCTCTGGTCACTTTGGCCTTCTTCCAGTTCCCAGAGCATGCCATGCTTAGTCCTTGCTCAAGGCATTTGCATAGTGTTTTTTCTCTCCCCAGTACGCTTTCTTCTCCCCATGTTTACCTAGTTAATTCTTTCCCTTCCTGCAGATTTTAATTCAAACATCACTTTCTCAGTGAGGCATTCCCAGAACTACCAGCCCAGGTCAGGACCATCTTTTAGACATTATTTCAGCCTCTTGTATCATCTTTTCCCACCACTTCTCATGGCTCATAATTCAATGTTTGACCCCTCTGTCTTCCCAACTTGACTGTAAACTCCATGAGAGCACAAACAGCCTCAATGTTTCTATCACAGTGTAGCCCAAACATCAGGCACATCAGTTGAAACAAAATAGATGCTGAATAAATAAACAAGTCGGTAATGGTGTTTTATTGTGCAAGGCAGGCAATAAGAGGTAAAGAAAGATATTAATTCTATGCCTCATGTAATGCAATAAATATAAAAGGACTCAGAGGAGGAAAAAAATCAATATAAATAAATTTTCCAGTGACATATTTATGAACCTTTTAGGAATTGGACCAAAAGGTAGTTGGGAAATGGTATATAACTTTCTCCCACATCCTCTGCGGTGCTGACAGATTTAATCTGGAAAGATAAACCTCCCAATAATAGATTCTTTAAAAAAAAACTGAAAGAAATAGAACAAGAGTTTATGATTTATGAGACAATTGGAAATTTGAGCACTGGTTTTATTATATTAAGGAATTATGTTTTGGTTGATAACAGTATCGTGGTTATAATTTAATAGAGAGTATTTTTCTCTTAGAGATCTATATTGAAATACTTATTCATAAAATGGTGTGGTATCTACGATTTTCTTCAAAATAGTATTTAGAATGTTACATTTGCCAAGATTGACCCTGAGCTGGCAGTTGTTGGAGATGGATGATGTGTGCATCATGTTTTATAATGTCATGCTATTTTTCCATATGTTTGAAATTCACAGTTAAAAAGTTGTTTAAAAAGAAAGAAACAAGCAAAAGAAATGCACCAGGTCAAATCTGTTCACTGAAGAATTCCAGCAAATAACGGTTACATTGTATAAGCTTTTCCAGAACATAGGTAAAGAAGCAAAGTTTCTCAAGGCATTCTTTGAGGTTAGACTCTATATAATAAAACTCTAATATATAAAACTCTATATATTAACTCTACTTTTATATATAAACTCTCTATATAAAACTCAACTCTAATAATAAAACAACAGAAAGAGGGGCACCTAGGTGGCTCAGTCTGTTAAGCATCCAACTCTTGATATGGCTTGGGTCATGATCTCATGGTTCGTGAGTTCAAGCCCCATGTTGGGCTCTACGCTGACAGTGCAGGTTCTGCTTGGGATTCTGTCTCCCTCTCTCTCTGCCTCTCCCCTGCTCGCTCTGTCTCTCAAAAATAAACAAACTTAAAAACATCAATAAAAGTAAAACCACACAAGGATATAGTATTAAAATATACAACTCTAGGCTAATACTATTCCTGAACCTACTTTAGGTGTAATATTAACAAATTGCAATACTGACAAATTGAATATAGCAATATATTAAAGAATAACACATGAGTAAGTAAGGTTTACTCCAGGTAAACAAAGTCAGTTCAATATTAGGAAATCATTCTATATAATTTACCACACTGAAAGATTAAAAGAAAAAGACATTTCAGGGGCACCTGGGTGGCTTAATGGTTAAGCACCCAACTCTTGATTTTGGCTCAGGTCATGATCTCACAGTTGTGAGATTGAGTCCCAAGTCGGGCTCTGTGCTCACAGCATGAAGTCTGCTTGGGATCCTCTCTCTCCCTCTCTCTCTCTGCCTCTCCTCCACTGGCTCACATTCTCTCTCTGTCTCTCTCTCTCAAAATAAATAAATAAACTGAAAAAAAAAACTTAAAAAAAAAAGAAAAAGCCATTTCATTAGCTACCAAAAAAGTATTTTAGAAGAGTCAATATCCATTCATGTTTAAAAACAGAAATGCATAGCAAACCAGAACATAAAAATCAATTTACAATATAACAGAACAGATGGTAACTATACTGTGGTAGTGAACACAGCATAATGTACAGACTTGTCAAATCCCTGAATTGTACACCTGAAACTAAGGTGTCTCAACTATACTCAAAAAAATCAACTTAAACTTTTTACCCAATATTGTCCTGAATTCTATAAATATTCAAGATAATCTATGTGTTGAATACTCCTGTCATGGACGGTGGGAAGTTCTCAGGCCCAGCACAGGCCAATGCAACTGAGCAGTGAAGGACAGTGAAGGGAGCAAAACTCAGCAGAGGTGAAGATGGGGGGGGGGGGTTGCGGGGTGTATGTGACGCTATCTCTTACTTGAAAGAGAGCAGAGCAAGAAGAGGCAAGAAAGATGGACACCTGCTCCACTCCCTAGGGTGTAAGACAGAGCCCAAGATTCTATTTTGTATATAACATATTATTTTTAATTAAAGAATAGTTGACATATAATACCTTATATTTTTTTTTATTTTCTCATTTTAGAGAGAGAGAGAGAGAGAGAGGAGGGGAGAGGGGAAGAGGGAGAGAAAATCTTAAGCAGGCTCCATGCTCAGCACAGAGCCCGATGTGGGTCTTGATTGTACAACCCTGGAATCATGGCCTGAGCCCAAATCAAGAGTCAGATGCTCAAGCAACTGAGCCACCCAGACACCCCTCTATTTTTTTATTTTTTGAGGAATTTCCTTACTATTTTCCACAGTGGCTGCACCAATTTACATTCCCATCAATGATGCACAAAGGTTCCCTTTTCTCCATATCTTTGCCAACACTTGTTACTTCTTGTCTCTTTGACAAGAAGTATCCATTCTGACAGGTGAGGGTTATAGCTCATTATGGTTTTGATTTGCATTTCCTTCAGGATTAGTGATGTTGAGCATCTTTTTATGTATCTCTTGGCCATCTAAATGTCTTTTGGGGAAAATATTTATTCAGGTCCTCTGCCCATTTTTAAATCAGATTGTTTTATGGTGTTGAGTTGTATGAGTTCTTTATATATTTTGGTTATTAACCCCTTATCAGATGTATATATCATTTGCAAATATCTTCTCCCATTCAGTAGGCTGCCTTTTCATTTTGCTTATAGTTTCCTTCACTGTGCAAGAGCTTTTTTGGTGGTGTAGTCCCCATGGTTTATTTTTGCTTTTGTTTTCTTTACCTTAGGAGACAGATCCAGAAAAATATTTCTAAGACTGATGTCCGAGAGATAACTGCCTAAATTTTCTTCTAGGAGTTTTATGGTTTCAGATCTAACACTTAAGCCTTTAATCCATTTTGAATTTATATTTTGTGTATGGTGTAAGAAAGTGGTCCGGTTTCATTCTTTTACTTGTAGCTGTCCAGTTTTCCCAGCACCATTTGTTGAAGAGACTGTCTTTTTCCTGTTGCATATTCTTACCTCCATTGTCATAGGTTAATTGACCATATAAGTGTGGGCTTATTTGGGGCTCTCTGTTTTGTTCCATTAATCTGTGCATCTATTTCTGTGCCAATACCATACTGCTTTGATTACTACAGCTTGGTAGTATAGCTTGAAATCTGGAATTGTGATGCCACCAGGCTTTTTTCTCTCTCAAGGTTACTTTGGCTTTTCATGTCCTGTGTGGCTCCATACAAATTTTAGGGGTATTTGTTTTAGTTCTGTGAAAAATTCTATTGGTATTTTGATAGGAATTGAATTGAATGTATATTTGCTTTGGGTAGCATGGACATTTTAACAATATTAATTTTTCCAGTCCATGAACATGTCTTCTTCCATTTCTTTCATTGGTGTGTTATAGTTTTCAGAGTATAGGTCTTTGAACTCTTTGCTCAAATTTATTCCTAGGTATTGTTTTTGGTGCAATTATAAATGGGATTGTTTTCCTTACTTTTCTTTCCGCTAGTTTGTTATTAGTACATAGAAATACAAAAGATTTGTATATTGATTTTGTAACCTTCAACTTTACCGAATTCTTTTATTACTTCTAATAGCTTTTTGTTGGACTTTTTATGGTTATCTATATATGATATCACATCATCTGCAAGCAGTGACAGTTTTACTTCTTCCTTAGCAGTTTGGGTGACTTTTATCTCTTTTCATTGTCTAATTGCCTGACTAGGATTTCCAGTACTATGTTGAATAAAAGTGATGAGAGTAGACATCCTTGTCTTATTCCTGATCTTAGAGGAAAAAAATTTCAGCTTTTCACCATCGAATATGATATTATCTATGAGTTTGTCATATATGGCCTTTATTATGTTGAGGTATGTTCCCTCTATACCAAGGTTGTTGAAATTTTTATCATGAATGGATGCTTAATTTTGTCAAGTGGTTTTTATGCATCAATGAGATGATAATGTGATTTTAATCATTCATTTTGTTCATGTGGATTATCACATTTTTGATTTGAGGATATTGAACCATCCTTGCATCCCTGGAACAAATCCCACCTGATTTTACTGAATGATCCTTCTAATGTATTATTGAATTTGGTGTCCCAATATTGTAAATATTGAGTACTTTTATCTCTATGTTCATCAAGGATATTGGCCTCTCATTTTCTCTTTTAGTACTATATGTCTGGTTTTGGTAACAGGGTTATGCTGGCCTCAGAATCAATTTGAAAGCATCCCTCCCTTTCAGTGTTTTGGAATACTTTTAGAAGGATAAGTATTAACTCTTCTTTAAATGTTTGGTAGAGTTTACGTCTAAAGCCATCTGGTATTGGACTTTGTTGATAGTATTTCAATTACCAATTCGATTTCATTACTAGTTATCCATTTGTTCAGATTTTCTATTTTCCTGATTCAATCTTGGACGATTGTATGTTTCTAGAACTTTATCCATTTCTTCTGAGTTGTCCAATTTGTTGGCATATAATTTTTCCTAGTAGTCTCATAATCCTTTATATTTTTATGCTATGAATTGTGCCTTATCTCTTTTTCTGATTTTATTTAAGTCCTCTCTTTTTTCTTGATGAATCTGACTAAAGATATATCAATTTTGTTTACTTTTTCAAAGAATCATCTCTTAGTTTCATTGATATTTTTTGTCTATATTTCATTTATTTATTTAGTATTTCTGATCTTTAGTATTTCTTTCCTTCTACTAACTGTGGGTTTGTTTATTCTTTTTTTTCTCTATTTTCTTTCAGTATATGATAGATTGTTTGAGATTTTTTTTCTTGTTTCTTGAGGTAGGCCTGTGTCACTATAAACTTTCCTCTTAAAATTGCTTCTACTGAATCCCAAAGTTTTTGGAACATTTGTGCTTTCATTTTCATTTGTCTTCAGGTATATTTTATTTCTTTTTTGATTTCTTCATTGACCCATTTGTTGTTTAGCCTCTCTATGTTTATGAGGTTTTTTAGGTTTTTTAATTGTAATTGATTTCTAGTTTTGTATCCCTATGATTGGAAAAGATGTTTGATAAGATTTCAGTCTTTTTGAATTTATTAAGACTTGTTTTGTGGCTTAATATATCACCTATCATGGAGAATATTCCCTGTGTACTTGTAAAAAATGAGGATTATGTTGTTTTGGTACGAAATCTTCTCTATATGTGTTAAGTCCATCTGGTGTAATGTGTTGTTCAAAGCCACCATTGCCCTACTGATTTCCTGTAATAGTTGCTTAATTTAAAAAATTAAAAATTAAGGGGCGCCTGGGTGGCTGTGTCGGCTGAGCATCCGACTTCAGCCTAGGTCATGATCTCACAGTGTGTGGTTTCGAGCCCCGTGTCAGGCTCTGTGCTGACATCTTGGAGCCTGGAGCCTGCCTCAGATTCTGTGTCTCCCTCTCTCTCTGCCCCTCCCCCATTTGCACTATCTCTCTCTCAAAAATAAATGAACATTTAAAAAATTGTTTAATTACAAATTACAAAATAATGCACAAATGATCAACAAATTATATAGATCAAATTTATTGCATAAATTTCCAGTTTCCCACCTTTATATCTCTGTCAGCCCAGCATTTATCACATGATAAAAATTATACAAACTTCTAAATGTATAAAAATAATTGGAATGAATAAATATAATCTGTATAAATTTCCTTCCTCTTTGATTTTTAACATATATCTATATACCAATTAGACTTTGGAACCCACGGAGCATTTATGCCCATTTTTGCTTTCCCAAATTATGTAAGTCCTCACACTTCAGTAGATTCATACACATCAGTAATTATTTTGTATAATTTCATTGTGAAGAACCTTGTGAATTTTCAGCAAACGTAATCTGGCACAGAGCTTTAAAGTCATTCTTAAAACTTGAATATTGTTGGCACATGAAGGACTACACAAAAATATCCAGAATATGGGGATAGCATACGGAGAAAAAAAATCATCTGAAAGTGAAAACAGAAAGAAATATAATCATAACACCAAAAGCTGAAGAGACAGCTTACAAATGTGTTGCTTGATTTGGAAAACGGTTGATTCCTGTGTCAAGAAGACATGGTTCATATGTCACTGATGTAAAATGAAACCGTTCCCCCTCTCCAATTGCATTGTAACTTGCCTGGCACACTGAAATGGTACCTGTGGAATTTGCACTGTTTTCTGATACTATCCAGGAGGTGCTTTGATTCTAGAAGACAGCCCTAATAACCTTGAACTTGTTGCCAGAATGAAGAAAGCTAATTTTCCAGACTTAAATGGCTTAATGAAGATGTCTTTTGAGAGCATCTAACACTCCGTGTCTTATTCTGTATCTACCAACCAAAGTATTAATATGTAAACAGTTTTTCAGGGACTAACTGCTATATACAGATAGTGGAATCCCAATTTCAGGTCAGGTTTATTTCACATTGCAATTTACTAAATTTTCCTTTAAAGCAACCAAACTTGAAGTTTCTTGTGAGCTTGGTTGGTGTTTCACAAGTCTTTATAGCTTAATCAGCATTGAGCAAGCAATTGATGGAACTATTTCTGGTCCAGCTCTAGGATCATGAAGATACCCTAAAGACATTTTTTATCTAAAGAACATAATGACCTCTTTGGTGCTTCTTTCTTCATTTGCAATAGGTATTTACTCTCCAAATAAGAAAATATCAATAATAAATATCCAACTTGCTAATATCTATTTAGTATTTGGCCATTTCTTAATACATATTTTATTTCTTTGCTTATGCCCACTAAAATGGACAACAAAGGAAGAAAATTATACAAGATTAAAATTTCCAACACCTTGTTTCATTTGAAAAAAAAAAAAAAAGATTTGTCTGTCCCCAAAAACTTCATGTGTGTAGACTTGATTTTTGTAGTCCCAAGGTATCCTGTGATACAGGGTCTGAGCTCACTCTGGAGACAGAAAACCAGACCTGGGCAGAATGGGGCTTGAGAAAGTGAGAATTACAAAGACTGGTTTGAAAACAAATGACAAGGAAATTGTTTAAAAAAACAAAACAAAACAGAGGAAATGATAGCACAAATTTATTCCTAAATTTGGAAGCATTTGGGACCAGGTATCCATTTAGCCACCAGGACATAGGAAGGAGAAATCCAAATAGTCAAAAACTCAGTAGGCAAGCAGGTAATCTTATAATTGTCTAATAGAAATCCCAAGCTTAAACTGCCCAAATTGAGCTTTTAATTTGATCCACTAAATCTCTTTCCAAAGTTGTCCACAACTCGTGTAATGAGACCACCCTGTAGTTAAAGTCAAAACCTAAGAAGAATCATTGATTCCACTCTTCTCCATCTAGTCCTAATGAATCTCCTCCTACTCTCCCACACACCTTATTTCTCAGCAAGTCCTGTTAACTTTCCAAATATCTCTGATCTTTTATCCTCTTTCCACTACTGCCCCTCTTAATCCAACCCTCTTAATCCAAGTCCAGTCTCTCACGTGGACTGCAATGGTCACTTAGCTGCTTTCCACACTCTCGTATCCTGTCTAGTCTCTTCTGCATACAGCAGCCATATTTTTTTTCAATGTTCATTTATTTTTGAGAGAGAGAGGGGAGACAGAGAATCTCAAGCATGCTCCACGAGGTCAGTGCAAAGCCCGTGTGGGTGTTGAACGCACGTACCGTGAAATCATGACCCAAACTGAAATCAAGAGTCGGACACTTAACCAACTGAACAACCCGGGTGCCCCCAGCAGCCAAATTGAGGCCAAGTTGATGACCAGCGTTGGAGTAGCCGATTTAGACCACAGGATCAGAGCCTTGCATTGAAGATAGCAAAGCAGGAGCACAGAGAAAGAGCATGAATTCCGAAGGCATTTTTATCATTTCTGCACTGCTTATTCCCAGAGAAAGAAGTAAACTTAAATCTTATTTAGGGCACTGTTTCTTTTAGTTTCTCACGCAGCCAGATAAGTCTGACTGCATCCTAATAGACTCTGTATGGAATAATGTGCTCTAACAAGGGACGTGCTTTTAAAAAGGTAAAGCCTGTCCCATGTTTCTCTGCCTTCCGCGGTGGTCCTTGCAGATGGGGCCCCATCACTCAGAAGGCTGCAGTTCGAGCTGTAGGAGCAGCAAGTGATTCGAGGTGGGAGGTCAGCAGAGCAAGGCTAATGTACACCATTTCTGAGGGGACATGAAGGCGGGAAAACTGATTCTTGGGTTTCCCCATAAAATTGTTTGCCTCTAGAGGGCAGAGTTTGTATCATTTAAATCCTTGTAGGTCCAAGAAGATCTTAAGCATAGGAGGTGCTCATGAAACAATAGAACTCAAATAAAGGCCTTTCTGAGAGGCAACCATCCCTTTGAGCCCATTTTGAGCTTGGTCTCCCTCTTTGTCAGTGAAAATTATGAATTTTTAAATCAATCTGTTACTTTTCTATGTTTAATATTAAACCTCTGCGTAAAATGTGTTACACTGTTTTGTTTATTTCCCAGCTAGAATAGTGCTCTGTGGAATTAGGTGCTTTGGGAGGACAGTGATAATAATTTTTTGAACAGAAGATCCTATTAATTTTTAAAAGTTTGAGCATTAATACATGAAAATATATCTAGACGGTACTTAAAAACCGTGATTGACAACATGAGAGCCAATACTGTGTTAGATTCAGTGTAATGATACAGTGGGCACATGGTGTAAGATTACAGTGAAACTACTAGTTGAATAAATGTCTCTGAGAATAAGTCGATACCTTGTGCTTCCTCAGAGATTTTAATGACTGCGCTAGAAAAAAAGTGTAAACATGTTTGCTAGCCGGCACACATTTTCCTGAGCCTGCATAAGGAGTGCACATCACCTTTTGTTGCTTTACTGTAGCAAAACCAGGGGCAGGGGCCCGGAAGGAAGGTGGCGGAGGAAGATAAGTGGCAGAGATAGGACTCATTTTACAGGTTCTGGAGGTTGGTTCTGGAGTCCCAGAAATGAGGAGGTTATTTACCTGGTAACAAAGAGACCTAAGAGGCCAAATCTCGGGGGAGATTCCTTTATGGAGACAGAGAATCAATTCACTCTGAGACAGACCTCTGAGGTATCTGGGCTCCTAGCTGGTAATCACTGATGCTTCCCGAGCAGCAGACATTCCTAACCCCCTTCTTTCTTATAGGTGAAGCTTTTCTCTCGTTTCCACAAATGGAGTAGGCCAGTACTCACACTGTTTCATCCTCCTTCACAGCTAGGTCACGGGCAAACCTCCCACTGTGACCAGGAGGGCCCAAGGGAAGTCTGCTGGGGCCTCTTGGAGAGGTTTTCACATCTAATACAGAGAGAGATGCGTTCATAACAAAACCCTACTTTCTTTCCTTGCTCCTGCATGTTCTTGTGTGAGGTCGTGATAGAGCTGTGGCAGTCACCTTTTGACGTGTGTGACAAAGACACATATTCAGTACATGGAAGGTCACAGAGGGGAGAAAATGGAAAAGAGCAAGAATCTTGATATCTTTGAGTTACTGGACCCACCCTAGAAAAACCTACCTTGAGACTTCCTTCTGTGGATGAAATTAAACCCCTATTCCTTAAGCTACTTTTAATAGCAGTTGTGATACATGGAATCAAAAGCATTCTATCCGAGAAAAGTGAGGGAGTCCTTTTTATTAAAACAGGATGATACATAGGGGTGCCTGGGTGGTTCAGTCAGTTAAGCATCCAACTCTTGGATCAGGTTATGATTTCATGGTGCGAGTTCGAGCCCCACATCAGGCTCTGAGCTGACAGTGTGGAGCCTGCTTGGAATTCTCTCTCTCCCTCTCTCTCTGCCCCTCCTCCACTTATACTCTCTCTTTCAGAACAAATAAATAAACTTAAAAAAAACAAAAACCAGGATGGTACATTCCAATATCCTCTAGGTAAGCCCTTGAGAAGTTGTCCCAAGTATCTGAGAGAACTACACAAGCCAGAATTCTTTTTAAGGGTGTATGATGAGCTGTAATCACTGGTGGTCCAAGAGCCTTACCCAACACTACAATTTACAGAGGTACAAAGCCACCATCTGAGCACAAGTTCAGGACATGTGGCTACAGAGTGATGACAAGTGGGCTAGAACAGCCCACCATCAACCAGAGCAAAGAGCGGAGAGAATGACTCCCAAATCCAAGAGTAATCAATGCATTGAAGTGAGTCTCTTTGAAACTTAAGAAGGGAAGAGCTGGGACAGTTTGGAAGGAAAGAGAAGATGATAAGTCCTAAACCATTTTGTTTGTTTTACAAGTTCTTGATTGTTCTGCAAGGTTGGTGTGCCCTCAAGAAACAAAACAAAATCTAGAACCATTTTTATGTGAGTGCCTATAGTATCATAGGTGTGGCTCAGCAAACACTTAAAAAGAACACTTAAAAAGCCTTGGCAGGCACCACGAGCTTTAATTAAATTGGATTATTTTAACTGAGTAGTATATACAGACATACTGCTCACTTTTGGGGGTGATACTTGTGTTCATTCTTACTGAGTTTGGATGAATTTGAAGAGCAGATTAATATCCTTATATGTAGCTTATAGCATGAAGTATCTGTGGGAAATCCAGTCCATGTGCCCAACTCAGAATGCTGAATTTCAGAGAAGGCCATAAGGATTTCTCTGTGCATGAAGAGCCCCTTTCTCTCCTCTGAAAAATAGGGGAAAGGTCTTTGGGCATGAAGTTGGCCCCAGGATAGTATGATTAATACCCCTGGATAAAGATAGAAAAAGGCAAGAAAACCAGTCTGGGGGCACCTGGATGGCTCAGATGGTTAAGCATCTGACTCTTGATTTCAACTCAGGTCATGATCTTGCAGTTCATGAGATCAAGCCCCAAGTGAGGCTCTGTGCTGACAGCGTGGAGCCTGCTTGGGATTCTCTCTCTCTCTCTCTCTCTCTCTCTCACTCTCCCTCCCACCCCCTCAAAATAAATAAATAAACTTGGAAAAAAAAAGAAAACTAGTCTTATATCAAGGTTATGAAAATCCTCAGTCATAAGATAGGAAAGGCAAGGAAAATAGTAAGTTTCACCAGTCTGAGTATCCCTTACTGTGGCTTCATCCTAAGTATTAATTTCCAAGAAAAACTGAGTCTTATATGTCAGTTATACTTTTCTAAAATCCACTAGAAATAAACACATACTTACTGAAATGAGAAACATTTATCTGAGTACCTCTGACACACATCATATGCCATCAGTGATAAGCAAACCACACTTAGGAAAACACTGCAATAAAAAATCTTGACAGTTTTTATAGTTCTAATGGTCTTTCTCTCCATCATTGATTTTGGCCATTGAGTCCTAAGGTGACCATCAGGAAAATGCATAAATACTTATGACCCCCAAATCCCCATACATAGCATCATAACATATGCACATTTGCCTTATTTTTTTAAGTTTATTTATTTATTTTGATAGAATCCCAAGCAGGATCCATGCTGTCAGTGGGGCTTAATCCCAGGAATCATGAGATCATGACTTGAGCCAAAATCAAGGGTTGGGTGCTTACATGACTGAGCCACCCAGGGGCCCCCGCCTTACTTCTACAGATGAATCAAACCTTTTTATTTTTGCTCTTTACCATTATTTCCCACTTTATTTGTTTGGAATTAGAAAAATGTATGTTTGGATATAATAGGAAACAAAAACACAACTAATAAAGATGGGGAAATTGATGCAGCATACATAGATTGGGAAACTTCTTACAGGATATGACATGTGGAGGGTTTAACATCAAATGGATGATCAACCCAGCACTGCCCAGGTACATAGTGGGTGCAGCAGACCACAGAACATTTGCAATGGAATGACTGTGCACAATCCATGTATGTGTGCTAATCCTTCCTGTATGTGGGTTACACTTATTCTATCACTTCTGTACTTTCAGAAGAAGACTCAGCAGTTTCCTGGGTGTCTCTGTGTGACTGCAGTGAACCCAGCAGACTGAGTCATTAAAGGGTCACCAGCACTGATAATCGGATCCACGAAGACCCACATCTTTCTGTAGACGAGTCCTTTTCCTTGGGAAATCACAACTCTGGATGGTCCCCAAAGTGCCATGGAAGTTTGAATGAACTTCTGTGTAATTAAAAAGGTTTTCTTTTTGTCTTTGTGACAACTGTTGATGCTTGGTAAAGCTAGAGGAAATTATAAAGGGTGATGGATAGGACCATTGTCAGGAGTTGCAGATGGGTGAATCCCAGACCTACTTCTCTGTTTGGGGTTTACTTTTTTTTTTCCTGTTTTTGTTTTGTTTTTGTTTTGACAGTGTTTCTTACTGAAGTGAAACGTGGTCAGACCGGAATATCTGAGGCAACCTTTAAACACAAACATGTACCAAAGTCTGTCTGGAAGAGTGTGGGGCAACAGAAGTGATGTAGTAACAGCCACTTTGCCTGATCAAATGTATGAGTGGCAAACTTTCATAGCACCCTGAGGGATACAAATAAGGAGCTGGATGCCCAATTCACCCTGCTTGACTGGCTATTTGGTAGGAATGGTAGATTAATCCAGGGCTTTGAATAAAGTGAAGGGGCCCAAATAAGTCTTTGTATTGACATTATTTGTCATGTGTGGGTATTCACGAGAACAGTTTCTCAGAAACTTTTACATGCTACTAGATAAACATACTAAATGCTAGCTGTTAAACTGTCTTTCAAGGGAGGCTATTTCAAAACGAAATCTAAACTTTGTATTTGGTAATAATTTCATGGTTCTAAACCCCAATTAATTCAAAATTGGTCCTGCATCAAGCATGTAGGTAATTACATACAGTGTGCCTGATTCTGTCTTGGAAAAATGGTGATTTTCTGTTGCTAACATATCTTCTTTTCCTCTGGAGATGGCGTTGATGGTTTAAGTCACTGATAATGTGTGTAGGCCTTGTGACTTTCTACATTTAACAAGCAATGTCAATGAAATATTAACATTTTTGCTTGTCCTGATATTAAACTTTTTCACCTTAACAGTGCAAATACAACGCCAAGACTGTAAGATCAAATTTTATTTTGCCTTAAAAAAATGCTACCATAAACAAAGCCCATTTTGTAATCAGAACCCTATTTTTTTCCTGTGTAAGGCAGCATAGAACAATGGTCAGTTATACATACATGGATTCCAGGAAGCGAAGCCAAAAAAATTTGTCATTTAAGTAAAGTAGGTTATGGAAATTTTAAAATGAAGAAACAAGCACCAAATTAAGGGAGGCATACAGGATCATTTTCCTTCTTTGAATCACACTGCATGACTTAAAATTTCCCAAAATAAAAAAATTTTAAATAATTCACTTAAATGTTTTAAAAAGTTATTTTCCCCCAGTAAACACAGAGTCAACCAAAAAAAAGCCTCTTTTGTTTTCAACCTTTTTGGTGAAAATTACTCTAAATGTATTATTATTTACTACTCTGGTGAGTGTATTGTCACTTACTACCTTGGTATCTCACCACTTCCATGGTCTTTGCCTGTACGGACTCCATAGACGAAGGTGACTGTCCAGAACCTGTACTTACTCCAAGACCATAGTCTAGACCGAAGTTGCTATTAATTGAAGAGGTCTCCGTTTTCTTGTGATGAATTTCTCCATTCACAATGTACCTGTTTCCACCCCACTCTGCAGATAAAATGAGAGATTTTCACTAACTTGAAAAATAGTCTGTTAAGTTCCTGTACCAGTTTTCACTGAACCGTCCCCTCCATGGCTACTTGTATATTGTAAAACCTAAATCTTACAACTAAAAAAATAATAATAATAAAATTAAAAAAAAAAAAAAAAGGCAGCACCAGCTACTGACCATGTGGACAAAGGAAATCTGTTTCATGCAAAAATGCAACCACGTATAGGAACTGCGCAAGTGGATGGTCTGTACTTAGATGAAGTCATCTGACGTCGTTTCCCTTGCTTCTTATTTGGAGGTTGCCAAACCATTTCCCAAGATTTAACGATTCTAACAATGATGAAAGTCAGTTTTGCACCGTGTCAAAATCTTGGCCCGTTGCCGTTTACTTCCGGGCACTATTAGATTCAATCAGGCCTTGTAGTTTCATTAGATGTGAGGACTGAATTCAACCCCCGCCTTCCCGCGCAGGGTATTTTCTCTGGGAAAATATCAAAACATCATTCAAAGGATCAAAGAGCTCAGCCACACAGGCGGAGGAAAGCGGAGTCGATGTGGCAGAGTAAAGGGGCCCCTCAGACCTTATTCCTCACCGCAGCTCTTCCGATTTTAAAGAGTGGGTTAGAAGGACCAAGAGGGACAGGAGGGATGGAGGCAAAAGGTTCGCTTTTCAATCCCAGCCGGAGACAAAGGTAAGTAACTGCGCGGGGGGGGATGGGGAGAGCGGCAGAGGGAGGCTCCTCGGCCCCCAGCCGGGTGGCGTGACTTCTGGAGGACTCAGAAAACGGGCCAGGACTGGGTAGGACGGGAAGGTGTCACGCGGCGGGCGAACCGGCTAATCGCAGAAGGAGCGAGGCTGGGAATTACCCCTCCCCCGCCCCTCACCGTCCCGCCGGGAAATGAAACCGAGGCAGGAACACAGATCCCCGGCCGGGACTGCCCAGCAGCCTCCGGTTTCCCGGAGCCAGCGTGCGGGAAAAAGAGCGCGTGCCTCACGTCCTCTCCGCCCAGCCCCGCCCCCCCGCGCGTTGCGCACGCGCGGCCGCGCCCCGCCCCTCGCCTCTGCTCCGGGATGATGGGGCGGGGGCGGTGAGCCGAGGTGAGGAGTCGGTCGGAGTCCCTGGGCTGAGAGCGCGAGAGCTGCCGCCGCCACCACCCCCCGCCGCGTCACGGCTCCCGGGCCCGCCCTCCTGTGGCCCCTCCTCCCCACTCCGCTAACCTCCTCTTCTCCCCCGCCCCTCCGGCCGAGCGGTGACTTAAGCAACGGAGCGCGGTGAAGCCCATTTTTCTCCTTCCTCGCCGCCGCGCTGGGCAGCTCGCGGCGCGTGGCCCGCACACTCCCGCCCGAGATGAATGCTGCGGCAGACGCCGATTTCAACATCCTCCTAGCTACTGACTCCTACAAGGTAGAGGTTCGGGGCGGGGGCAGGTGAAGGAGGAGGAGAGGGCGCGTTCGGGACGAGCGCGGGGCTGTGGGGCGGGGGGCGGCCGGTCTGGGGTCGTGGCGCTGCGCGAGCCCGAGGGAAGAAGCGGACGAGTGGCGGCGGCCGGATGAGGCAGGTGAAGCTGGCGCCGCAGTGGGGAGGAGGTGGATGGAGGAGGGATGGAGGGATGGACGGCAGGAGGCGGGGCTTTGGGGTGCGTGGTTGGGGGGGGCGCGGCGAGGGGCTGAGGCGGGCCCCAGCCGGCGCCGCCCGCCTGCCCGCCGCGGGGCTCGGGGCTCAGGCGGTTGTGGCGGGGTCGGGGCCCGGGAGGCTTGGGCGTCACCGGCCGAGCGCACGCTTTCCCCAGGAGCTCGGCCTTTTGGCCTTGGCCGGGTCGGATTGGGCCGGCCTGGGCGAGGGCTCTGCCGAGGAGAGCGGGTCAGTTAGGTAACGGCTCCTGGGGCTCGGCCCTGGAGAAAGGGAGTGGGGTTTGAGAAGTGGGTTTTCCCCGCCAAGCTGAATCGAGTGCACTTCCCCGCCCTTGCTGAGCAGGTACGTCCCTTCCCGAGGAAGAGGTGGGCGAGGACCTAGTAGGGGTGCTAGTAGGGGTGCCGCAGCAGCCAGCCACGTTCCTCTGCCTGTGGCCGGGGTGTGGAGGACACCTATCTGCCCTCGGGAAACATGCTGGATTCCCTCGTCCCACTCCACTGGGCTCCGTTTCAAACTCGTTTACTCCTGGTGATCACTCGTGCTCCTTATCCCTGTTGTAAAGGCCGATCCCCTGCCCTTACTCCATTAGGGTCACTACAGGATTTCTGTGAAAAGGAATGTGAATCACGAGTTAAATGAACTGTAGTTTTAACCCTGGAGAACTTAGAGTGGCACAACACAACATTGTGTTAATATGCCTATTGGACACTTCAGTGTATTGCTGCCCCATTAATTTTGTTTGAAACCCACACAAATTAGTAAAGGAAAGAATGATTAAAGGAAAATGTGGCAAAGTTTTTCCCCCTAGTTACCAAATTACATGAAGTAAACTGAACTATACTTTGCTAAAGCATTGTTGGCCAACACACTTAAAAGATGAAATGTCAGGCCAGAAAACCCACTTGAACAAAATAAAGTTCAGTTTTTACTTGACAACGTGGTGGCTTGAAATACAAAGGGAAAGCATATTTTTGGGTTTAGTTGTGAGGTTTTGCTTTTTGTTTCTTTCCTTAAATTTAATTGGACAAAGTATTTTGGAGAATCCCGTTTTACTTAAGTTCTGTTTGTTCATTTCTTCCCAGGAGTTTAAGATTCTACTAACGATGATTTAGACGGGTAGTTACTTAAAACAGAGCCAAGTTTCCTTAACAAGTGGTCTTTTAAATTGAATTTTAAAGTGGAAATCTACACCATTGTAAGGAGATCAAAGTATTACCAACTATGGTTTTCTAAGCCTTAAAACCTTCTCTTGTCTTAGGTCCTAGCATTTTGAGTATCTTCAGTAGTGATTTTAGAATGGTCTCATTCATAGTTTTCTCTTAAATTTTTTTCACCCAGTTTTTTTCCTAACTAAATCTTTAAAATGATTTCCAATTTTTATAATATAGTAATTTATGATTTGATTGAAAATGGGAAATAGTTGATGGATCTAACTTTTAAAAACAAAATGAGTGTAAATTCCTTTAGTTTGTGGTTCCTCGAGCCAATATACGTAAGGAATGTAAAATTGCCTTAACATCAGTTTTCTGGGATACTTTTAATTAGAAGAATGAATTACCGTAAAGTTTTCTAATCTAGAAGGGCATACTTAATGCACTAGTAAAATTTGTATCTCTTTAATAGCTTATTCCTGCCCATTTTCAAATCAGACTGGTATATTTTATTCTCTAATATGAAGCCTATTTGTTTTTTATATGTTTTTAAGTTTTTATTTTAATTTCAGCTATTTAACATACAGTGTAGTATTCATTTCAGGTGTACAATATAGTGATTCCATCACCCAGTGCTCATCACAAGTGCCTTCCTTAATCCCCATCACCTATTTAACACATCCCCCCCCCCCCCTTGGTAACCATGTTTGTACTCCATAATTAAGAGTCTGTTTTTTGGTTTGTCTGTCTGTCTTTTCCCCTTTGCTCATTTGTTTTGTTTCTTAAATTCCACGTATGTGTGAAATCATGATATTTGTCTTTGACTAGTTCACTTAGCATTATACTCTCTAGTTCCATCCATGTCTTCACAAATGGCAATATTTCATTCTTTTTCATGGCTGAATAATCCATTGTGTGTGTGTGTGTGTATACACATATATACACATATATGTATGTATACATATATATGTACACACGCACACACACCACCTCTTCTTTATTCCTCAGTGGAGGAACAGTTGGGCTGCTTCCATATCTTGGCTATTGTAAATAATGCTGCTGTAAATACAGGGGTGTATGTATCCCTTTGAATTAGTGTTTTTGTGTTTTGGGGGTAAGTACCCAGTAGTAAAATTACTGGATCATAGGGTAGTTGTATTTTTAACTTTTTGAGGAGTCTCCATACTGTTTTCCAGATTGGCTGCACCAGTTTGCATTTCCACCAACAATGCAAAAGTGTTCCTTTATCTCCACATCTTCACCAACACCTGTTGTTTCTTGTGTTGTTGATTGTAGCCATGTTGACAGGTGAGAGGTGATATCTCATTGTAGTTTTGATTTGCATTTCCTTGATGGGGAATTGATGTTGAGGATCTTTTGATTTATCTTTTGGCCATCTGTATGTCTTTGTTGGAGAACTATCTGTTCATGTCTTTAGTCCATTTTTTAATTGGATTATTTGTTTTGTGGGTGTTGAGTTGTAGAAGTTCTATATATATTTTGGATTCAAACCCTTTATTAGATACGTCATTTTGAAATATATTCTCCCACTCAGTAGGTTGTCTCTTTTAGTTTTGTTGATGGTTTCCTTTGCTGTGCAGAAACTTTTTATTTAGACATAGTCTCAATAGTTTATTTCTGCTTTTGTTTCCCTTGCCTGAGGAGACATATCTAGAGAGAAGTTGCTACAGCCAAAGAAGTTACTGCCCGTGTTCTAGGATTTTTATGATTTCAGGTCTGACATTCAGGTCTTTAATCCATTTTTAATTCATTTTGTGTATGGTGTAAGAAAGCAGTCCAGTTTCATTCTTTTACTTGTAGCTGGCCAGTTTTCCCAACGCTCTTTGTTGAAGAGACTGTCTTTTTCCCATTGGATATTCTTTCCTGTTTTGTTGAAGATTAATTGATATGTAGTGGGTTTATTTCTGGGCTTTCTAATCAGTTCCATTGATCTGTGTATCTATTTTTGTGCCATACTGTTTTGATTACTACAGCTTTGTAATATATCTTAAAGTCCAGAGTTACGATGCCTCCAGCTTTGCTTTGCTTTGCTTTTTCAAGATTGCTTTGGCTATTCGGGGTTTTTTGTGGTTCCATACAGATTTTAGAATTGTTCTACTTCTGTGAAAAATGCTGTTGGCATTTTGATAGAGATTGCATTAAATGTGTAAGTTGCTTTGGTTGTATAGACATTTTAACAATATTCTTCCAGTTTATGAGCATGAAATGTCTTTCCATTTCTTTGTGTTGTCTTCAATTTCTTTCATGAGTGTTTTACAGTTTTCAGAGTACAGGTCTTTCACCTGTTTGGTTAGATTTATTCCTAGGTGTCTTACTATTTTTGGTGCAAATGTAAATGGGATTGTCCTCTTAATTTCTCTTGCTGCTGCTGCAGTATTGGTGTATAAAAATGCAAGATTTTTGTGCATTGATTTTGTATCCTGCAACTCTGCTGAATTCATTTGTCAGTTCTAATAGTTTTTTGGTGGAATCTTTTGTGTTTTCTGTATATGGTGTGACCATGTCTTCTGAAAACAGTGAAAGTCTTACTACTTCCTTACCAGTTTGGAAGCCTTTTCTTCTGATTGCTGTGGCGGGAACTTCCAGTACTGTATTGAAAAAAAGAGGTGAGAGTGGACATCCTTGTCTTTTCCATGACCTTAGGTGAAAAGCTCTCCATTTTTCCCCATGCAGGATGATGTTAGCTAGGGGTTTTTCACATATATCATTTACTGCATTGAGGTGTATTCCCTCTAAACCTACTTTACTGAGGGTTTTTATCATGAATGGATGTTGTACTTTGTCAGATGCTTTTTCTACATCTATGGAAATGATCATGTGGTTCTTATGCTTTCTCTTATTTGTGTGCTATATCACATTAATTGATTTGCAAATAATCAGCCACTCTTGTAGCCCAAGAATAAATCCCACATGATCGTAGTGAATAATTTTTTAAAGTATTGTTGGATTTGGTTTGCTAGTAATTTGTTGAGAATTTTTCATCTGTGTTCATCAGGGATATTGGCCTGGAGTTAGTGGTGTCTTTATCTGGGTTGATATCAGAGTAATGCTGGCCTCATAGAATGAATTTGGATGTTTTCCTTCCTTTTCCATTTTTTGGAATAGTTTGAGAAGAATAGGTATTAATTCTTTTTTAAATGTTTGGTAGAGGGACACCTGAGTTGCTCAGTTGGTTAAACGTCTGACAGGCTCAGGTCATGATCTCACAGTTTGTGAGTTTGAGCCCCACATTAGGTTCTGTGCTGACAGCTCAGAGCCTGGAGCCTGGAGCCTGGAGCCTTCCTCAGTTCTGTGTCTCCCTTTCTTCTGCCCCTCCCCTGCTTGCCCTCTGTCTCTTTCTGTCTTTCTCAAAATTAATAAACATCAAAAACTTTTTAAAAATGTTTGGTAGAATTTGCCTGGGAAGCTGTCTCGTCCTGGCCTGTTGTTTGTTTGGAGTTTTTTGATTAGTGAGTCAATTTCTTTGCTAGCAATAAGTCTGTTCCAGTTTTATGTTTCAGTTTTGGTAGCTTATACTTTTTTAGGACTTTATCCATTTCTTCTAGGCTGTCCAACTTATTGGTATATCGTTTTTCATAATATTCTCATAATTGTATTTCTGTGGTGTTGGTTGTTATTTCTTCTCTCTCATTTGTGATTTTATTTATTTGAGTCCTTTCTCTTTTTTTCTTGATGAGTCTGGCTAGAGGTTTATCAATTTTGTTGAGTTTTTCAAAGAATTAGCTCCTGATTTCATTGCTCTATTCTATTGCTTTTTTTAGTTTCTATATCATTTATTTCTGCTGTAATATTTATTATATCCTTCCTTATGCTGGTTTGGGGTTTTGTTTGTTCTTTTTCTAGCCTCTTTAGGTGTAAGGTTAGGTTGTTCATTTGAGACTTTTATTGCTTTTTGAGATTGTCCTGTATTGCTTTAAACTTCCCTCTTAGAATCGTTTTTGGTTGCATTCCAAAGGTTTTGAACGGTTGTGTTTTCATTTGTTTCTGTGTACTTTGCAGTCTATTCTTTTATTTCCTGATTTACGCATTCATTGTTTTTTAACCTCCCTTGCCATCTCTCCAGATTTTTTCTTGTGGTTGACTTCTGGTTTCCTAGCATTGTGGTCAGAAAAGACGCATAGTGTGTCTTTGATCTTGAATTTGTTGAGGCTTGTTTTCTGGGCTAACATGTGATCTATTCTGGAGAATGTTCTGCGTGCAATTGAAAGGAATGTGTATTCTGTTTTAGGATGGAATGTTATGAATATATCTGCTAAATCCATCTGTTCATTCAAAGTCATTGTTTCTTTATTGATTTCCTCTTTAGGTCATCTGTCTGTTGATGTAAGTAGGGTGTGTTAAAGTCCCTTATTATTATTGTATTCTTATCAATTAATTCCTTTATGTTTGTTATTAACTGTTTTATGTATTTGGTGTTTCTGTGTTGGAGGCATAAATATTTACAATCGTTATATCTTCTTGTTGGATTGTCCCCTTTTTTATTATATAGCATCCTTTGTCTCTTGTTACAGTTTTTGTTTTACATTTATTTTTGAGAGACAGAGAGAAAGCACAAGCGGAGGAGGGGCAGAGAGCGATGGAGATGCAGAATCCAAAGCAGGCTCCAGGCTCTGAACAAGCTGCCAGAACAGAGCCCAATGTGGGGCTCGAACGCACGAACCACAAGACCAGAACCTGAGCCGAGTTGGACACTCAACCAACTGAGCCACCCAGGAGCCCCACAGTTTTTGTTTTAAAGTCTACTTTGTCCGATAAAAAGTATTGCTATTCCAGCTTTCGTTTGACATTATTTGCATGGTAGATGTTTCTTCATCCCCTCACTTTAAATCTGCCAGTGTTTTTAGATCTAAAAGGAGTCTCTTGCAGGCAGTATGTAGAAGGATCTTGTTTTTATCTATTCTGTCACCCTATATCTTTCGACTGGAGTGTTTAATCCGTTTACATTAAAAGTAATTATTATAAGATATGTATTCATTGCCATTATTTTTTTGTGATTGTTTCTGACGATGTCTCTGATTCATTCTTGTCTGTCTCTCATGGTTTTCTGGTTTTCTTTAATATATTTGGATTTCTTTCTCTTTGTTGCATGTTTATTAGTGGTTTTATATATGTGCTTACCATTAGGTTTGTATGTAACCTCTTTGGCATATAGCAGTCTATATTAAGTTGATGGGCGTTGAAGTTTGAACCCATTCTTTACTCCTCTCCTCCCCACATTTTAAATATATGTTCTCATATTTTGCATCCTTTTATTTTTTAAGTTCCTTGACTGATTTTTTACAGAAATACTCATTTTTACTGATTTTTTGTTTCCTACCATTATACTATCCCTTCTGGTCTCTGTTCCGCTCAGAGACTCCCCTTTAATATTTCTTTCAGGGCTTGTTTGGTAGTCGTGAACTCCTTTAGCCTTTGTCTGGGAAACACATGATCTCTCTATTCTGAATGACAGCCTTGCTAGATAGAGTGTTCTTGGCTGCAGATTTTTCCCATATAGCACTTTGGAACTAACATGCCACTACCTTCTGACTTGGGAAGTTTCTCCTGAAAGATCCACTGATAGCTGTATGGGGTTTCCCTTGTATGTTACTGTCTTCTTTTGTTTTGCTCCTTTAAACATTGTTTCTTTATTTTGCCACTTTAATTACTATATGTTTTGGTGTGGGTCTGCTTTTGTTGATTTTTTTTGGAGGGTCCTCTGTGTCTCCTGGATCTGGATATCTGTTTCCTTCTCCGGGTTAGGTAAGTTTTCAGCTATTATTTCTTCAAATACATTTTTCATCCCCGTTTCCTCTCTCTTCTGGGATTCCTATAATATGAATGTTACTATGTTTGATGGAGTCATTGAGTTCTCTAAGTCTGTTCTCGTTTTGTGTAATTCTTTTTTCTCAGCTTGATTACTTTCCATTGCTCTGTCTTCTAGATTATTAGTTTGTTTATGTTCTTCCAGGCTGTTGCTCATTCCATCAAGTGTGTTTCTCATTTCATTTACTTAGCCCTTTATCCCTTCTAGGTTATTCGTTATTTCTGTGTTAATGGTCTCACTGATGTCTTCCACTCTTTTCTCAAGTCCAGTGAATGTTTTTATGATCATTACTTTAAATTCTCTGACATGTTACATATATCTGTTTCACTTAGATCTCTGCCCATGGCCTTTTCCTGTTTTTCATTTGGAACAAGTTCCAAAATGTCTTCTCATTTTGTCTTAGTCTCTTTGCCTGCTTCTCTGTGTTAGGAAACTTAGCTACGTCTCCTATTCTTGAGGGTAATGGCCTTATAAAGAAGAGGTCCGATAGTACTCTATTGTGTAGTGTCCCCTGTTCCCCAGGGCCTGGCACTTCTGGGAATGCCTCCAATGTGTGCTGCATGTGCTTACCTGTTGTGTCCTTTAGGCCAATCATCTATAGAGGTTCTCTTTGTCTGCCATGGGCAGTATTTGGTCCCTAGCCTGAATGTGGTGCATTTTAACTAGGTGTGCTCTGTTCTGTTTGTGAAGTGAGACATGTCACTATCACCAGTAGAACTGAGGCCCTGCAAATCTCCCACCTCAGGAAGTGCCATGTGCTCAGGGTTTGGCCCTCTTCTGGGCCAGGGGGCCCAAAGTGCTAGGACTGAGGCAAATGTGAATGGGAGGGGCAATTCCACCCAAGTGCACGGTGGCAGTGGGTCGTGGGGGCTTGGTGTAAGCAAGTTAGGGAGTGTGGGTGTTGCACTGGTTCCCACAGGTGGCCCTGTGCTTATGCTGAAGGGCAGGGGGAGTGAAATGGCTTCTGCCAGGGCCTTTCTTCCCAGAGGAGTCTATCTATGAATGCTGCCTCTCTGGGACATGCTCCAAGATGAGCAGATAACCTCCCCACTGTGTGCCCTGGCTGTTTTGCAGATCACTGTTTTCACACTGTATGTTCATGGGCTGTTTGCCTGCCTTTTCTATAGGAGCAGGGCAGTGCCCTCAGCTGTATCCCGGCCAAGCCTGCTGACCTTTAAAACTCCAGACTTTAAGCCCTGCTGATTGCAAGAACTCACAAAATTTGGCTCCTCTCACTTTCCAAGCCAAGTGCTATGGGGATTCTTATTCCTCTGTGCTCCCTTGTGTGTTTGTCTGTCTGTAGCCCTTCTCCCTTCCACCATAGCGGCCACGATCCGTTTCTCCCAAACCACGTCTCCATACTTATGCCTTCTTTTTTGTGGCCTCTTCTCTATCTTTAGTTGTGGGATTTGTTCTCCCGCCTTCAGGTAAATTTCTAGGGTATTTAGTATGATTTGATAATTATCTAATTGTTTTGGGACAAGGAAAGCCTAGGGTCCTCTTATTCTGTTGTCTTCCAAACTGGTCTAATATGAAATCTTTTAGAAAGATTTTTAATATCCCCCCAAAAAATATCCCTTAAGAGGATTTAGTCAGGTTGATATGTTTTATACCAATGGTTTACAACAGCACAATAAAATACATTGTGTATTCCATACTAATATTTTAAAATTTTATTTGCTTTACATATTTAGTGGTCTTTATAGGCTATATCCCATTTTTACCTTTTTATCTTCTTAGATGAAAAAGAGACAAATCAGAATCTTGATGTTAGAAGCAATGAAATTTTTATTTGGCAATTAAATGAAACTATTAGATATCCTTATCAGTACTTACAAAGTACTGGCTAGTTACAGTAGTGAACCTAGTGGTTTTAGACATGTTGATGGATAAGAGAATAACATTGATTTCTTTTTTTTTTTTTAATTTTTTTTTTTTAACGTTTATTTATTTTTGAGACAGAGAGAGACAGAGCATGAATGGGGGAGGGGCAGAGAGAGAGGGAGACACAGAATCCGTAGCAGGCTCCAGGCTCTGAGCCATCAGCCCAGAGCCCGACGCGGGGCTTGAACTCACAGACTGTGAGATCCTGACCTGAGCTGATGTCGGACGCTTAACCGACTGAGCCACCCAGGCGCCCTGACATTGATTTCTTTCTAAAACTGAAGAAAGAATAGTTGGTCGTCTAAGGACCATAAAAAGGTATTTTGCAAGTAGTAGGATAGTGCTTAAGCACATGACAACACAGGTGCTTTGTTTGTCCTTGTATCCTCTCCAGAGGGTTCATTTCTATAATTGCATACTATGTCATACATAATAAGGAACTGAGGAAACAGGTAAATGTGGTTGTTTTTCCATTTTCATCCTGGGTTCCTGTTGAATCATTTCAAAATGGCATAAAGCACAGTTATCTACTGGGTTGTATTTACATTGTGCTAGGCCAGGTAAGGAACGGTGCATTGAGGGGTGTTAGTCACTGCGGTGCTTAAAAGGCATTTGGAAATTTTCGTGAAGGAGACAGGTCAGGTTTCTGTTTTGGGGGTGGAGGGTTCCCCACCTATCTCTGGGGTAACCAATGATTAGTTTACAAATAACTGGCTCATTAAAAGATGCATTTCTGTTCCTTGTTCCTTTTCCTACTGTGCGGATAATGTTTGTAACAATCTACAGCAGAGAATAGTTTCATTATTTCTGAACATTTATCCTGTTAGATAAAAATGGAAGATGTTGTCAATTAAGTTGAAAAAAATATATATAGTGTATAACAGTAATCTCTAAGCAATTTACACATCACCCATTGTTATGAAATGTGTATTAAAGCATATCACCCATTGTTATGAATTGTGCTGTCCAGCGTGGGTTGCTTCTCAAAAGGTCATTTGTAAACTGGTTATCTAGAACTCAGCCCATTTTCATCAATTCATTTAATAAATATTGGAGATCTCCTAGGTATTTAAAAGACAAAAGATAACTCTTAAAATTCAGAATGGGTGAAAATTGTTTTTAGAGAAGTTACAGAAGATTATATAATTTATGATGATGAGGCACCCAGGGTGGCTTTTGTAAAACAGATTTTGCTGTCTCATTAATGGCGAATAACAAACCTTAAAGGTTTGGGCTTTTTGGAAAAAGAGTTCGGGATAGATGAGAATCCTCTCACTGGCAATTTTGTCCTGGCTGGGACTTTAGCAACCCAGTGTCTTTCTCTGACCTGTCCCCATTTTTCATAGTTGCTTCTCTCTCATTGCTTCTGATCTGGCAGCTAAGTTATGTCACAGCGGCTCTCCTGGCAGCCTGATCTTTGTAAGGAGTGGAGGACTGTTGCAGTTTCTATGTCACATTACCTGTGCATTCTTTTTTTTTTTTATTAAAAATTTTTTTTTTCAACGTTTATTTATTTTTGGGACAGAGAGAGACAGAGCATGAATGGGGGAGGGGCAGAGAGAGAGGGAGACACAGAATCCGTAGCAGGCTCCAGGCTCTGAGCCATCAGCCCAGAGCCCGACGCGGGGCTCGAACTCCCGGACCGCGAGATCGTGACCTGGCTGAAGTCGGACGCTTAACCGACTGCGCCACCCACGCGCCCCAACCTGTGCATTCTTACAATGCAGTTTTCCAGTAAGGTTTATACTATAAGTTATAGGAAAAGCCCAGGCAATAGAAATAAAATCTTGTATGTAAGTCATGAATATAGTTCAGAGGAAGATTAACTTAGATCAGTAAAGTTTTGTAAGATTTTGCAAAACAAATATACCAGAAGCTGGTGTCCTCTTTGTCAGTTGATTAAATCTTTTTCAAGGGTGCAGCCAAAAAAGTACAAATTATCAAACGCTCTGTGCCAAAGAAAAACGGGTAGTGTGATTATAACTGATTTGACAATTTCCTCTCTCCCCCAAAATGTAACCAAATATTTTTAAGCCATATTTTTGAAGTTATTATCGCTTCAAAAGCCAAATAGCAAAGAATTATTTTCTGTGGCAACAGAAGTATTTCCAGGACTTGAGAAATTTTTAAAAATGTTGAAAAGAAGATTCATTGATTTATTTATTTATTTTTGCTATTTTAAGCACAGTAGCATTGAAGAGACATAAAGTTTTAGCCATTCATTGTAAGGCTGAGTGGATCCTCTTCTGAGTGCCCTTATAAATTTTGGAGATAGTAAAACTTATTCTGTGGCATTATACACGTTACCCCATGTGCTCTTATATACACGTGGTATTGTTAAAATGTTGGCTTATGATAATTACTTAGCTGTTAAAATTATAACTGGTAAAGTAGGTTAGTAGTGATTGCCTTTGGACATGTGATCCCATTATGAGAGGAAAGCTCTTGAAAAGACACCAAATCGACTTTATGGAAAATCTGGAGAAGCTCAGGAAAAAGTTAAGAGTCTGCTCTCACAGAAAGATTCTATGCAACTTAAATATTTCTCATATTTCTCTTTAAATGTCATACTTGGGACAAGGATATTTACCCTAGCGATTATAATTTTTAGAAGCTTTTCATGAAGTAAATCACTCACATGACTGTGAAATTAGGTTCTGTTAAAAGAACTACATTTTCTTGTGTGCCTGTGTTCTTTACCACACATGTATTTATGTACTGGTAGTGCTCTATTAGCTGTAGGAAAATCATGCTAGTTTAGGAAACATTTTTAGGAGTAAGGTTTGCTGGGGATATTATGAGAAATTAGCTATTCTCATCTTATAAAAGTTAAGTTTACTATAGAACCATTTTTCCTATTGATGGAAGCTAAAGTAGTGCTAAGAAAACCAACGTGATTTTAGAGCTTCTTTTGTGTAGTTTAATTTTGAATACTGTGAGACTTTGTTAGCATTACATGACATATTTAAAACAGCTCTAATCCATTCCTTCCACAGCCTTTCCCATCTCCGTAAACGGCACCCTTATTCACCCAGTTGCTCAAGCCAAAAATGTAGGAAACAGTGCTAATCCCTCCCCCTTATTACCCCCACATCTAGTGTTTTAGCCTAATTCTCCTTTACCTCCAGATGAGCCACTGCTCTCACCTAAGCTAGTCTTTGGTGTAGTAATCTTTTACCTGATGGTCCTGCTTCCTCTTTGGTCACCTTGTAATCCATTATCCACCTCACTGTCCAGCTGATCCTTATAAAATATGAATCAGATCATATTCATTCCAGCTTAAAACATCCAGTGGCTTTCTATTGCACTTGATGTAAAATTCAAGCTCCTCGTTGTCTGTAAGCCTTACGTGATCGTGTCTCTGCATCTCTCTGACCTTAACCATGTATGTACTTCCTCCTTCTCTGCACCTCTAAGAACCAGCCATGCTGGCCTTCATCGTGTCCTGTCCCTTATGTCAGTGTGTCTTCTATCTCCTTGTTGTGTAGGTCACATGTCACCATCTCGGAGAAGCCTTCCTGGCCCCCTATTTACAGCAGTCTCTCAGGCCCCCTTTGGCCCATCATTTTCTTTTAAGTTTCCAAACCTCCATCTGTATCTGAAATTAATGGTGTTTATACATTGGTTTTCTCTGACCTTTCAGCCCTCATTAGCCCTTTGAGAATAGAAACTGTCTCAGTACATTTTATTTCCCCATCCTCAGAATCTGAAACAGTGCCTGATACATAGTGGACACAGGATGTATATTTGTGAATGAACTATTTATAAAATAACAATTAATTTGATTTTCTGCCTGTATCATCTCATTTTCTGAAGGTTCCCAGGTTCAGAGAGACCAGCTTAGCAGAAAGTAAAATGAAGAGGATAGTAAACCTACCAGAACTAGAATCATTATAAATCATCTTTTGGCTGTATTTGTAGAATAGTATTTACTAAGAAGCTCGGTTTAAAAATTTCCCCGATTTAAACAATGGTATAAGCCAATACAAATATATCTAACTATACTATTTTTTTCTATAAATGTATTGGGTGTTCATTGGTAGGTAGTTAATGGTAAATTAGATTTCATGGTTAATTACCTGAGAATTAGCTGCTTTAGCAGTTCAGTTCTTAAACCTAGAGAACTGCAGAACAGTTCTCTAAAGCTGTCCAAAGAAGATGTTTTTTTTAACGTTTGTTTGAGAGAGAGAAAGAGCAAGTGTGCACAAGCAGGGGAGGGACAGAGAGAGGGAAAGAGAATCCCAAACAGGCTCCATGCTGTTAGCATGGAGTCCAATGCAGGGCTCGATCTCACTTACCCGTGAGATCATGACCTGAGCCAAAATCAAGAATCGGACACTTAAATGACTGAACCATGCAGGTGCCCCTGTGCTAAGGTTTTAAGTACCATAATTAAAAAACATGGCAGAAGTAAAGCTTTAAAATTATAAACATGTTCAGTTATTGGCCAGAACTGGGACTCTATTTGTCTGATCGAAAAATTTTAGTATACTTTTAGACCAAAGAGGAGAGTTAAATGCTTTAGGGACATTTCCATTCAGCTTTTAACTGTTTGGTCTACTCAGAAGATTCATTTACCTTCTCATACTTTTAAATTTGATGTAGAAAAAGTAAATTTATAAAGATGTACCTTTGAGTATCTGAACTGTAAAAGGTCAGGCTAACTACTGAGAGTCACAACTATGAATCTGGCTTTTATAAACTTGCATGATGTGATCCAGACCTTCCTTCAATTTTTACTTCATCATAGTTGACTTTTCTTCTACCTCACTGCTTATTCCCACTAAAGGAGTTAAGAGTTATTTAGATTGTAAACTGGGCATTTTCATTTTTATGTACTTCTTGGGTATGTTTTTAGATAGTGTTCTCTTTTTCTAATCAGTTGAAATAGGGTATCATTCATACGTATATAAATGTTGTTTTTGCATTTTAGTGAATCTGCTTGAAGATTTAACTGCTTGGGTTTGGCTTTAGCTATTTCACTGAGCTGCTACTTCAGCCTCCAGTGGTATCAGTCTCCAGGTTCTAACCTTGAAAAAAAACCCTGGTGTAGTACCTCTAGGTTTAAAATTGACCACCCAGTTGCCTTCAAGCAGCGTACAGGTGCTGTTTTCATAGAGTGACAAGTTGCTTCTGTTGGAGCAGAAACATTAAACATTTGGGATCTTTTTTTCTTTTGCTCTCTATATAGAGTATATTCATCTTAGAATTTTTGTGCTAAGCTACAAAGGTTAAAGCCAAGTTTCATTGGGATTAAGATTGTGCAACCAAACAAGGAAAGCATTGGTTTCCCTAAACTGAGGATCAGAGCTAACCAGGAACCATGGTTCATGTCACAGTGGTCATTCATGAAACTTGTGCTGCAAAGATTATTCCACCATGACCTACCTTACCACCCTGTACCTTAAGTTTTAGGACATGACCATTCCTAATGTTACAACAGAGCAAATACACATTATTCTCCCAGTTATTTTCTATCGGTAAAATGTTTTAACCACATTAAAATATTAAAAAAAAAATCCAACTATAATGAACTCACTTTTTTCTTAAAACAAAGATTAATTTTCAACAATGACTCTTACCCATATTTATGGAAAAATTTATAATACTTATTTTTACACTCCTAAGGATTTGATGTTGCATTGGATAGACTTATTTCCCAATTTGGTGGTAATTGGAGAACAAGTAGTACTATGAAACAAGATATGTTTTCTCCTGCTGTTGCTTTCATCCAGGTTCCATGTGTTATTGTGAAGATCGGAGTCATTCTCCCTACCTGTACAGATGAAGAAGTCGAGTCATGGGAAGCATTGCCTATTGACTTCTCAAACATACCACATTTAGATAGTAACAGTACCACACTCTTGCAGTACGTTCTTTTATATCCTGGTTATGCCCCTGCCAGGCAGCTACGTCTCTCTTCCCCTGAAGGAAGACCATTCCCCAAGATCAAATGAGATAACTTTCTTCAAACTTTATTTTCAAGTGCCTGTCCAGCTTAGAAGCCTCATACTTCCTTAAGTGCGTTTGATTTGTTTATAAAAGTTAATACTCTCCTGTGGTTTTCAAAGTAAGATAGTGAACATTAAAAGTATCCTAATAAGTATGATACTTATTTTTTATTCTTTACAGCCAGGAAAAGAAGCTGATGAATAGCAAATAAGTTTAGTTTCTTTGGTTTTAAATAATTTCAAGCCCTTTCAGTCATGATTTCTATTCTATTCGAATGTTTTCTAACTCAAGTATTGCTTTCGCCTTTAGGTTACTCACTATAAACAGTACCCACCCAATACCAGCAAAGTTTATTCCTACTTTGAATGCCGTGAAAAGAAGACAGAAAACTCAAAAATAAAGAAGGTGAAATACGAGGAAACAGTATTTTATGGGTTGCAGTACATTCTTAATAAGTACTTAAAAGGTATTATTTTTCCTAGTACTTTTCAAACACTGCTTTTATGTAGCTCTTTATAATTTTTCTCCTATATTGTTATATTCTTAATTTAAAGGAACTCATTGAACAGTTTAATTTTGATATTTACTAAATTATTTTGACTATTTTAGGGGTTTTTTTTTTTGAATTGTAAAAAATGTGTTAATTTGAACACATAAATCTTATAATTTGGTACATGTGATTGGTTCTAAATATGAGAAAGGTTTTCTGAAACTAATAAACTTGGGAATAAGTTTAGAAAAGTCAGTAATTTTCTGAGGCTAATCTGGTATGTTAATAGATTTTAAGTCCTTAATTCACAGTAGAGGATTCATTATTGACCTGGGAACTCATTTTGAATCATGGTAGCAATTAGAATATTTTTATCATAGTCTTTTTTATCTTAAAGGCCTATTTTTCAGAACTACCTGATGCTACAGCCTTAGTCTCAAATGTATTTTAAAATGGAAAACCCCCAAAATAATTTCTGTGCAGTTTTATTTGAAAGTCCATTTCTAGTTTGTTTTATAATAGTATTTCAAGGACGGTGGGGGGGGGAACAGTTCCCAAAAGTTTTATACATTTTTGGAAAATTTCATCTCTGACCTTTTGAAACAAAAATAATCTCAGAATTGAATACAGATTAAGTTGAATTTTACACAGATAAAAACTGAAAATTTTCCATGATCTTGACAAATTTTTAAGACTGATGTCACACTTCAGTTTTACAGCTTAAAAACTTGATACAACATGACATTATTAATTGTACCTAAAATATACTACCTATTACAGGCCAGCATTATGCTAAGTGCTTCCTGTGTCTTAACTCAGTCCTCACAATCATCCTGTGAGTGGGTACTCTACTATTATCCTAATTTTACAGATAAAGATAACTAAAAGTGTACTTGAGGAGCAAAAACTTAAACTTAGTAATTGTGAAAATTATTGGATTATCATCCCTGAAGACATCCTTTATGAATAAAGCAAAAAGATTCACCTGGAAAATTATCTGTATCAAATTTCAAGAGTATTTAAATTAATAGTGAGAGAAAAAACACGTCTTAGAAGTTAACTTATTCCTGGGATTAAGAAAAAAAATACTCTGTGTAATAGTTGCTTCTGCACACCTGTTTTTCAAACTGGAAATTAACATAGGGTGAGTGATCAGAAGTGCAGATTCCATTTCTGGCTCTGCTGTTGACTCTGGGTGATCATTTAATCTCTCAGTTCTTGTTTTTTTTATCCACAGAATGGTGAAATAGGTAGAGACATGAATCCTACCACAACTCAGCAATTCATAGAATGCCTTTAGAAATGTAAACAGGAAACGTTTGTCCTTTTAGGTAAAGTTGTGACCAAAGAGAAGATCCAGGAAGCCAAAGAGGTGTACAGAGAGCATTTCCAGGATGATGTCTTTAATGAAAAGGGATGGAACTACATTCTTGAGGTAAAAAATGTTTTTAATGTTTTGCTCTACTTTGGTTTTTCTTTCAGTTCAAAATTTCTTACAAAGGAATTTGAATAGAAGACTGTTCTATAATTACAACTTTTTTCTGTCTGGCCCAAATTTAAGAGCTATTTTAGACATTTTTGGGAAAAGTTAAGGGTAATATTTAAATATTTTTTTATGGTGGCAAATAATTAGTATATAGAATCTATAGCAGGTCTCAGTAATTTGTTGTAATATAAACAAATGATAATTTAGATAGTGTTTTTCAGAAAGGTGATTTCCTCTTTTCTTTGAAAATATTAGGAAGGAGCATCATTATTTGGCAATTTTGAAATTTTGGTCTGTTTTCTTGGCTGTAGCTTATCTAAGGCAATAGATGCAGTGAGTCTATCATTACCCAGTACTTCTAGGAAATTTCCCTTACTGAATAATTGGAATGGTTTGGTGTAGATCCATAAAGTTGGCTTTCATTCTTTACTGTACTATGATATTAATACCTAGCATGTTTGGATCAGTTACTTAATTTTGAGCATCTAAAGATATGGGAATTGAGTTAGAAGAGTTGAATGGTAGTGATTATTACGAAGATAGGTTGGGAATGGGATCTTTAGGCATCTTGGCGCATTAAGTGTTAATTCATTTATATCTTAAAAACAAATGTCTTTTCCATTGTAGACTACCATCAACAAAATAATTAGAAATACTTTAACTTTCAGGCCTATGTTGTCATACTGAGTTTTACTATTTTTTACTTATGGGTCTTTGAAGAAGTCAAGTAAGCACTCTGTGGTATAATTTCCTCGTATCTTAAGTAAGGTCAGTAAAATCTGGGGGCTAATTCCTGCACTTACCCTATTTGGTTTGTTGGGAAGAGAATAGGAATAGATAAGTGTTAGGCTATATATAATTCCCAGTAGCCAGGGTGATAAATCTTTTGATTTTTTTATGTTCAGAGAATCGTAGGGATCTAACCTAGAGATGGTCTTATCTAACCCTGTTGGAAGAATAGTCTGAGACAAGAAATGTTGAATGACTTGCCCACAGTCTGAGTCCAGATTGTTGAGTCCGAGCTGGGATTTCTAAGGCAGTATTCTTTCTGCTATATCATGAGACTTCCAGTGCTTCTCATTAAACAGACTTTTCTTTTATCTATTTACCTGTCCCAAATCACATAAAAACTGCTAGGATTTCTGAAATAATTTGCCTTCCTAGCCAAAATGTAGCCACAGCCCTTACCTTTAAAAGAAGGGAGGCGTAATTAAATATCTGATCACATAGTCTGTAGCAAATATGTTGCAGCCTAGTTTTGGAGAGAATTGTTGTACTTGGATATTCATTGCCAAAGCTCTAGAAAGTATACTTAATGATTGGTCTATCCACTCTACAAAAACAGTTTCAGGTCTACTACCAGAATAAAGGGAAAACCTGCTTAAGGTTCTTGTACTGTCAGGGACCTCTCTTTTTTTTCCTTTTTTTGTTTGACATTATTTTGTTCATGTTGCTCTTTAATAGTAGTCCCTTATTTTATCTTTTAGTATTTAGCTTTTGTTTTACGAAAATGGCGACTTAGAAGAAGGAATGTTCTTGGAAAATTTTTGGAATATGTTGGAATAAACTCTTCTTTTTTTTTGAAATCTTGAGAAAAAACAACTTTTTTGTTTTGACCGGTTTGAGATTATCTCTATCTTCTGGTAGAAATAGCAGAAGTACTTGGACTACATAAAATGTAAAAATTAATGTCGGTGTCTAAACTGTTAATCATCTTAGCTAATTTTAAGAGAATGAGGATATTACTAGCAATATAATAACATGTACAATTGCAGTTTCTGTGAGAGTAAGTTTAGCTTCTGTAAAATATGAAGAACCTATTAAAGCAGGTATCTGATTATCATTTGCTAAATGAATAATTTCATTATTGTCTTTTACCAGAAATATGATGGACATCTTCCAATAGAAATAAAAGCTGTTCCTGAGGGCTATGTCATTCCCCGAGGAAATGTTCTCTTCACAGTGGAAAACACAGATCCAGAGTGTTACTGGCTTACAAATTGGATCGAGGTGAATTGTTTTGTTTTTAATTTTTATTTAACATTAATTGACAGATACCATATGTTTTCACTCTTATGTGGATCCTGAGAAACTTAACAGAAACCCATGGGGGAGGGGAAGGAAAAAAAAAAAAGAGGTTAGAGTGGGAGAGAGCCAAAGCATAAGAGACTCTTAAAAACTGAGAACAAACTGAGGGTTGATGGGGGGTGGGAGGGAGAGGAGGGTGGGTGATGGGCATTGAGGAGGGCACCTTTTGGGATGAGCACTGGGTGTTGTATGGAGACCAATTTGACAATAAACTTCATATATTGAAAAAAAAACATTAATTGAAGATGTAAAAACCATTCAACTGGGATTCTAGTTTTAAAATTGCTGCTGATAAAGCTGTGTAATCTATAATTTACTAAATCTTTCCAGGCCTTAGTTTCCTCATTTAAAAAATGACAGTTGAACTAAATAATCTTTAAGGTTCCTTCCAGCAAAATCTAACATTCTAAGACTTTATCTGTGTGAAATTATTAAGAACTAGTACCGGTAAGGCTCAGTTGGCTTCCGTCTCGTTTGTTGCAATCTGAAATCAATGTTGTCATAGAAAAAACTGAGAAAAACAGCACAGGTATATTTTTAGTGATTTTAAGATATTTTGCGGATATTCTGTTCTAATTATACAAAGGGAATTTTGTTCAGATTTTTAACAGCTTTCTTCATTATCTAATCAGTTTAGAGCTGAGGCTGGTTTTACCACCTGATATGTCTCATCTAAACACACTCAACACTTGCTGATCATTAAGTCCAAAAAGGAGGATACATAATAGACTCTGAGTTTATATTGCAAGGCTTTTTATTTGTTTTCCTTTCATTTGGACCCAAGCAGTCCTGTCTTGACGTGCTCATAGTTTTGATATTATTTACATAAATAACCTAGTTAGCTTCTCAACAGTTCGGTTTAGATTTTATCTATTAGAGGAAATATTCTAGAAAGTGACTATAGAAATACCACTTTTCTATCTGAGAGGTGTTTTTTACTTAGTGCTTAGAACGGATTCTTTATCTTAATTAGTTTATTAAGCTGATTTGTTGTACTGTAAAATAATACATTTGAGGTTATTTATAAGGACTAGAAAACTTAGGGGAATTAAGAGGTCCAAGAATATGTTTGAAATACAATTTCTAAGTTGACAGAAAATTTAAAACTTCTCTTTATGGGACATTAACTTATAGTAGGCTAATAGGCCCAGAAAAAAATGTTCAATTAACCAAAATAATGATTTTAAATGGTTTACTGCTGTGTCTTAAAACTTTGAATTAACTGTGAACTCAAAAGAAAACTTATCTCATTATTAGGTTTTGTACAGGTGTTACAGTATTTGTACTGGGGGGGGGGGGGAAATATGTGATTTTAAGAGGATGGTATTATTAAAAACACAAGAGTAAGCGTTCTTAACCACAACATCTTGTCTACCCGTATATCCTTTTACCTTCAATGCCAGAAGAGCCCAAACAGATAAACCTTATTTTGAAAATCATCACTTTTTTCTGTTTTCTGATTAAGGGTTTAGTCAAGAAGTACTTTTCCCTGTGTTTGATGGAATTCCCATAGAGCAGACATTTATGGAGGACTAGTTCCCAGTTCACCTGCCTCATGCATGTTTTTCTTTATCTTCAGAAGGTGAAAAAAACACCAGCCTTTGAAAACAACCACCACCAAAAACCTGTTGTCATAATCATTATTTTGGTGTATTTCACTAAAACATAAAGTTAAAAAATTTTATATATAGACCCCTTAGAGGAGTAGTTTGTTAGCAAATAAAGAAATACCACTTTTAATATTAAAATTATTAAATGTGGGGTGCCTGCATGGCTCAGTTGAGTGTCCAGCTCTTGATTTTGGCTCAGACTTTGTGAGATCGAGTCCCACTGGTAGGGCGAAGCCCATTTGGGATCCTGTTCTCTCTCCCCCACTCTCTCTGCCCCTCCTCTGTTCTCTATCAAAATAAATAAACTTAAAAAAAATTAAAATAAAAATTTTTTAAAGTAAAATCCAGTGTGGGAGTGCTGGCTTTTGAAGGGAAAAAACATACATAGGTACGTGTTTTTATTTGCTTCTGCAACAGAACTTCCATCAAATTTACCTTCTATTCTACTAATATATATGATTTTAAATAACTTCAGTCCTTGCCAGGTATTTTTATCTAAGCCACAGTTGTTTATGGTCTGACACAATCCCTATTTTAGTTTCTGACAGACCCTGTGTTTTATAAAAAAATTGTGTTTACACTAGATACCAAGTCTCCAGAAGAGACTTTTTCATAGTAACTTTGCATCCTTTGTGGGTTTCTATTGTGAGGGTTAGAGAAGGTTTATCCTAATCTTATCCATCCCCAGCCCAAGTTTACCACCATGTATATGAAATCTGTTACCAAGTCCAACAAACTTGTTATTTACAAACTTAAAGTTGTTCTTCAGGCAACCCTTGTTTTGAAACATTTTAAATAATAGTCCTAAATACTGTTCCTTCCAGTAACCTCTCCCAGTGTATGTTCAAAGTTACTAATATCCTTTGATTGTTACTCACCATACACTGAATTTTAAAACCCACTAAAATTATTGGATTGCTTTAGCAATATCAATACTGGTGCTCAAAGAAACCTTAATTCTCAAGTCAGGTTTCAAAACCTGTTTAAAAGAGCCTAAAGGTTTTGCAAAGGTGTCTCAGACTTACAAAGGGGCTGAGGAATGAACGTATTGAGCTAAACTTAACCATTTCTTCCAACCAAAAAGCAAAACAAAACCTTTTTGCTATTAAAAAGAATTGTAAAATAGATGGTGATCTCACAGTTTTACAGCACATGCAGAAATGTTTCATGTGACTTTTTATTTATTTATTTATTTTTTAATGTTTATTTCTGAGACAGAGAGACAGAGCATGAGTGAGTGAGGGACAGAGAGAGAGAGAGACACACAGAATCTGAAGCAGGCTCCAGGCTCTGAGCTGTCAGCACAGAGCCCGATGTGGGGCTCGAACTCACAGACCGCGAGATCATGACCTGAGCCAAAGTTGGACGCTCAACCGACTGAGCCACCCAGGCGCCCCTCATGTGACTTTCTTAAAATGACTTGCTAAAAGCCAAGGATGTAAAGCATAACTCAGTTAATAGAATTCTCTAGTGCTAAGCAAAAGTATATCTGAACTAAATAACCTACCAGTAGTCATAATAGATCTAAGAAAAATTAGGTCCAAGACTATAAAGAGGAGTAAATGAGTAACTTCTTTAGACCCAATACACCATTCAAGGTGTATTCCCGTCCTGCTGCATAAACTGTTTGATGCAGGTCCACATCAAGTAAAGAAATTGAAGATAGCCTAACTTACTTAGAAACTTCTACGGTGGGGCACTCAGGTGGCTCAGTTGGTTGGGTGTCCAGATCTTGATTTCAGCTCAGGTCATGATCTCACCATTTGTGGGTGTGAGCCCCGAGTCGGGCTCTGCACTGACAGTACAGAGTCTGCTTGGGATTCTCTGTCTCCCTCTCTCTCTGCCCCTCCCTGACTCGTGCTTTCTCTCAAAAATAAAAATAAACTTAAAAAATAATGTTTTTAAAGAAACTTTTATGGTAATTGCCTCAACATCCAAGTATGAGTGTAATATTATTTGCTTTGTGGCACTTTGGATAGAAACTAGGTAATCTGATGTTCTCTGCTGTTAAGGTCCTGCTGTGCTTATCCTTTGTGTTGCTGATCTGAGAACTGAGCTATGCACTCTATCTGGAATGCACGTGGTAGGCATCCTGCAGTACAGTTGAGACGTCTCACTAGTATTTCCAGTAGTATGGAGGTCTAGGACATAACCTCCAGAGAAAGCAGGGAGTTTCCTCAGAAAAACTCAGCATTTTATGTTCTAATATTTGTGATTAATTTTATCACTACAGACTATTCTTGTTCAGTCCTGGTATCCAATCACAGTGGCCACAAATTCTAGAGAGCAGAAGAAAATATTGGCCAACTATTTGCTGGAAACCTCTGGTAACTTAGATGGTCTGGAGTATAAGTTACATGATTTTGGCTACAGAGGAGTTTCTTCCCAAGAGGTATGGAAGTATGAAGTGCACTTCATTTAATAAAATGTGGTTTGTTGGTTAGATTACCATTATAAATTTGGGGGGAATTATTGATAGTGACCTTGGTTCTGAGCAGGCTACATTTTGAAATTCCAGAGGTTCAGTCTATATATATATTTATATATAAATATAATATATATATTATTATAATATATATTATATATATATTATATATATTATTATAATATATATATTATATATATATAAATATAATATATATAAATATAATATATATTATATATATATATATATATAAAGTACCTACTATGTGTTAGCTTCTGTTCAGAGTACCTGGAATAAAGCTTTCAGCAAATGTCCCTGTCCTTTCTATATTAGATGGATGATGGATGGACAGACAGACTTAAGTGTTACGTATTATAGTAAATATAGCAGATGTCAGATAATGCTACAGAGGAGCACAAGGCACAGGGTAAGGGAAAAGAGGCTGGTGGGAAAAGGGGGTCATTATTGGTAGGTTTCTTTGAGGAGGCAACAGTTGACTTCTTAAATATTTAGGAAAAACTTGATCTTTGCCATAAGGAACTATTATGTCTGATAATGGTATCTCTAAGAATATCTGAAGACAGATATTCCTTTGAGAGCTATGCTGCTTTATACCTCAAAGTATGGGTCTTTTTCTTTTTTGGATTTTGGTTTATGGTTTATTTTCCAGACTGCTGGCATAGGAGCGTCTGCTCATTTGGTTAACTTCAAAGGAACAGACACAGTAGCAGGAATTGCTTTTGTTAAAAAATACTATGGAACGAAAGATCCTGTTCCAGGCTATTCTGTTCCAGCAGCAGAACACAGGTAAAATTCTGTCTTCATCTGCCTATTATCAAAACATTTGTTTTCTGAAATGATTTTTTTTCACTCTTGTATTGGTAATTCAGTGATATTTTACTTAATTTCAGAGTCAGGTACTACAGTAAATCCTCATGAATTTAAGCCATACAAACTTAGCATTTATACTAGGCATAAGGACTAGTATCAGCGAGGTAGAGAACTTTGAACCATCCTCATGAAAACAATTTAAGAGCTTGCTTTCAACTCTCACATTCCCATGTAAGTTTTATTTTAGGGACTTTTTCAACTGCTCTATTGCCATATGCAGATAGGTTTCATGTGTTAAATCTAGAAGCACTCACTGTAAAACTTGGTCACTTTTTCTCTTTTCCTGCTTTTCTACATGACCTCGCGTAACCTTACCCTGGAAGCTGTCGCTTGGACCCAGTGCCCTCAATTGTAGAAAAGCTAGTAAGGCCTTTTGATGAAAGGAAGAGAGTTCATATCCTTCTTACGCTTCCTTATGTGACGTTACTAAACATCTCAAGTTAAACTAGGGGCTGCCGCTGCCCTGCTCCTAGTGATAACTTTGTCGGAAGGCAGTGGAGTTTTTACAGTGTACGACAGCCTGATTTCTGGTTCTTAATAGCAAAAAATACTTACAGTAATGAGTTTGGGAAAGTTTAGTAAGTTCTGCTCATACTTGGATCTTGCAGGGTTCTAAAACCAGCAGTGAGTTTTACAATAAAGCTGAGCTTTTATCCAAGGCAATCTACTGGGTGCTAAAAGGGATAGGAAGATATAAAAAACTGACCCTATATTCAGTATAAAAATAATACACTACAAACACTCTGCTCTGTTGATTAAGTACTTTTAAGGTGTTAAAGTGCTCTAGTGTGCAAGGGAAAGAAAGGAAAGATGTTCTCTTCCTGGCAGGACCGAGAAAGTTTTATAGAGACAGTATATGAAATCTTCATTTCTTGAAAGAATGGTTAAATTTAATGGGAGACATGAGCGAGCAATCATTCTGAGTAAATCTTTTTTGCGTGCCTACCACACATCCAACATTGTCTTGAAAGAGCAAGAACGGAAGAGGAGAGTGACTGTGCTTTGGGAATAAGGGCTGAAACAGATTTTGTAGGGAACATGGGTTAGACTCAGAAGACAGGTTAACCTGTAAACGCCCTTAAATTCATCTTGACATTGAATGTTAACTATGTGCACATCATGCGAGGTTATTCTAATTCCTTTTTTAAATGGGAGTGGGCATCGAAGTTTTGAGCGTAAGCAGCTTTGTCATCAGAGAAATATTTTAGGATGGTTGTTTTGATAGGATATATTATGAATTGATAAAAAGAGAAATAAGAAGTTAGGAGGCTGAAGAGGAAGCTGTTCTAACAATTTGGAGAGATGCACAAAGGTTCAGAACGAAGTGGCTCAGTGAATGTTAAGAAGTCGCTAAACACAGGCAATGGCTTAGGAGACAAAGTTGATAGAACTTGAGGATTCGGATTGGAGCTGGGGGAGGGTAGATTCCGCTAATATTTATGAGCCTTGCTGTATCGGTAGGGCCCTTGTTAAGGATTCTGACAGTCGAGACTCATCAGAGTCGGAACACAAGGATGTTGGTTCTACAGTTACAGTATTTTTATTTTGGACTTAAGTAATATCCATATATTAGACTCTTACTGATGGTTTTGCTTCACAGTAGTAATATCACGAGTATGAATCTGAGAAGAAAGGGATCTTCTTTAAGATTTTCATGTTAAAACAGGGTGAAATCCATTTCAAAGTCTCACAGTAGTATTTACTACATTTGTAAAATTTACTCTTTAATATATACAAATATTTCAGATGTTCTTAAATAGAAAAGTCTTTTAAACAATACATGGTATAGTGAAAAGAGCTTGGAACTCAAAGGTGGGAAACCTGAGTGACCTAGTGACCCTACAGCTGACATTCTGGGTGGCCTTGGGCAAGTCACTTCCCTCTCTTCCTCTGTTCCTCCAGCCAGCCAGACAAAAGGAAGAGCTAAAATTTAATGTCTCCAACATCAGAAGGTCATTAAGGATAAATGAGCTAACATCTAAAATCACTTGGCCACCTGGGTGGCTCAGCAGTTGAGTGTCCACCTCTTGATTTAGGCTCAGGTCGTGATCCCACGGTCGTGGGATCAAACCTGGCATCAGGCTGGGTGCTGAAAAATGTGGAGCCTGCTTAAGATTCCCTCTCTTTCTCCCTCCCCCCTCCTCCTTCCCCCTCCTCACACTCTCTCTCTAAAATAAAAAAAATTTAAAACTTCAAAATAAGAGAACTCTAAAGTTTAGAGCATTGCCATTATGGTTATAAATATTTTCTTAAGGAATGTATGAATCTGGACTTAGAAATATGCCACTATCATTGTTTTAACACAACTTTTCTGTTTTCTTCCCAATGTTCTACCAGTTCACATACTCAGATTATTTCTATTCATATAGTGGGGTTTTCATATTCCTGATTTACTTATTCTGAGATTGTGTAAAGCAAAGCCAAGCATATGTTAAAAAAAAACAACACTGAACCCAAAGATGTGGGGAGAGTTTGGTTGACCAAAAAATTTAAGAGAGACATTAGACTATTTAATATGGAACCCAATTTAAAATTGTACATCATGTGGTTAAGTGCTTACATTCTGTGGTTGATGTGAGCTTATGTAAAACTGCCTTGTTAAACTATATAAGTAAAACAAAAATAAATCAATAGAAATTGAGAAAAAAAAGAAATATGCTATTGTGTAACCTTTTGGAAAGGTATCGATTTGATGCTGGAAATTAGAATAATAGCATTAGGAGAATTCATTGAACAAATACTTATGAGCTCCATATACTATCATCGGAAGAACAGGTGTTATGATTGGATTATGTAGAGAGGGTGCTGCAGGAAGTGTCTCGAGGATGATGACGTAATAAAGGTAATCATCTCCCTGCCTAACAAGTAGATCTGGAGTCCAGAAGAAAAACCTGGACTAAGGGACAGATTCTGGAAACCCTTACCATGAGGGGATTTTTTAAAAGCCTTGAATATTTTTCACACAGGGAGTTGTATAGAGGAAAGCACGTGTGCAGGTCAGAGCCTATGTTGGATTGAAGGAGAACATGACCTCTGAGGGGGACTGTAAAGGAACCATAGAAATAGGAAAAAATAAATACATGAAAATGAGGGAGAGGTCACTGAAGTCATGGAAAAGGAAAGCTCAAGTGCCAGAGAAAGGAAGTAAGGTAAAGACTGAAAATGAACTTTGCTAGATAATACAAACAGCAGAGTTAGATGACTGTATCAGTACATTGCTGGTAAAACAGAACTGTGTAGTCAAGGAGCTCTACCTGTAGGAGGTCATTATTACATTACAAAGCTCTCTGGCATCGGTATTGAGCTTAATTCTCTCCATCCTTATTAAGAGGACAATAGTAGTTGACATGAAGAAGGGGGTTTTTTTTGCATCTGAATTTTCCCTTCAGCCTGCAGATGTTGGCATGAAGTCGGGAGTTGGCATCATAACTACTAGCAGCCTCTGAAGTTGTTAAGAAGAGTGTTCACTCTAAAATGAGTTTTATGTAAATAGACTATCTCTCTGTTTCAGATAAGAGTAGTCTCTGGGTAGCTGGCTCTTTATAACCCTGAAGTGTACATGCTCTGTTATCATCAGTGTATCATTGACAGCAAGGGAAAATAGTCTACCCCAGTTCTTTAGGAAAAAAAATAATAAAATGACAGTTTCAAATATAAATTAGTATGACTCTTCAAACAGTTCTGAGATAAACTTATACCTACATGGGGTTATATAATAAGTGAAATGGGCTCTCTTTCCATTACTTTACTTAGGAAAATGGATGGGGTAGAGGAGAAGACTAGAAAACTAGGGAGAAGGAAAAATTGCTGGGCATGAGGAATTGGTAACAGTTTTTCAAATTCATTATTAGATTCTATTTAAGAATTTTTTAAATGATTTATATTAATCAAGAAGTACTTGTTACAAATAATTATTCAGTAAGAACCATTATTGAGGACATTGTGAAAATCACTGTAACGGTTTTTGCCTAATAGAAACTCACATCTTATTTCCCATCATAGTTTTGTTTTGCTCAAACTAAGTATTAAAATTCTTACATTCCCTGGGCATATATTAACTTTATAGATGAAATAAATGACTGCCTGTTACTGGCCATTTGAAGATATAACAGGTAAAGGGTTGGTTGGCTGTATGTATGTATGGTATAGTATAAATAACTGCCTAAGTAGTTGCCTTTAAGTATAAGAGTTTTAAAGATAAAAAAGACTAGTGTATGTCCCTGCTATTATTGGTATATGGTTTTGAAAGCTCACAGAAGGGAGCAAGTCCTTGCGTTACGTAGCGAAATAACGGGAGTATGTGTTCATTGTTTCTCACATCTTGGCATAATGTACAGAGTGCATTCAGTAGCTGCTTGTTTTAGTCAACTAATTTTATTATATTTTTTAAGTGAATTCTACATCCAGCGTGGGGCTCAAACTCACAACCCTGAGGTCAAGAGTTGTAGGCTTCCAACTGTGCCAGCCAAGCAACCCCTAGTTAACTACCCCTAGTTAAATGAGTAGGTTCAGGAATACAAAAAAAACAAAAACAAAAAGTTGGTTGAAAATAGGAGTTAAAATAACTATGAGACAGGAATAAGATTCCTTATAGTATTAAACATCAACCAGGGGATGGTTTGGCGCAAATAGTCGATGATCCTTATCACATGCATTCAGTAAACTAAATCTCACCTTTGCAGTGTTGATGGTATTAGAAGTATATAGTACATCAGATATGATTTAGGAATAGATAATGTGTCTGCCTACGTAAATCTGTATTTTCATTTTGTTTTCTAGTACCATAACAGCTTGGGGGAAAGACCGTGAAAAAGATGCTTTTGAACATATAGTAACACAGTTTTCATCAGTGCCTGTATCTGTGGTCAGCGATAGCTATGACATTTACAATGCATGTGAAAAAATATGGGGTGAAGATCTAAGACATTTAATACTGTCAAGAAGTACAGAGGCACCACTAATAATCAGACCTGATTCTGGAAATCCTCTGGACACTGTATTAAAGGTAAATTTTAATACATAACTTGATTATTAAAATGCCTGTGGACCCACTGTATCAATACTGTTGTAGTTTCATTTATGCACATGGCATTTCAGAACCATTTCTGGACCAGGCCCCTTATTTTAGAGTTGCCGCTCAGGGAGAGTAATAAATTTGTCCAAGGCCACACATGAATAACAGAAAAAGGATACCCACAGTTCTGGGTTATTTATATACTGTCGAATAGATAATACTGTTGAACAGATATTTTCTGCTTACCTTGAAAATTAATAGTATTAATCCTGTGCTTTGGTTACCAAGTTTGTGTTTTTTCTTTACTAGAAGTCATTGCTATACCTTTGAAGTTTTTAGTGCAAAAGAAATATGTGGAAGGTGATGTGGAATAAAAATAATTCAAAAATACTTTTCAGGTAGTGATTCTTTAGAGATACTGTTGATCCTCAGTAGAGCATTGTTGTTTTGTTTTTTTAGTATTCAGGACTTGGTTTGCCTTCTTCAAAGATCATTAATAAGAACAAGTTATTTGATACCTATTGCTAGAAAAATATTGTGTTAGGTGCTTTACTTAAGCTATGTCATATAATCTCTGTGAAAACCCTATGGTAAATATTACTCTCTCTCCAGATGTGGGGTCAATCTCATGAACCATGAGATCGTGACCAGAGCAGAAACCAAGAGTGGGACTGAGCCACCCAGGCGCCCCAGCAAAGTCCTTTTTTTTTTTTTTTTTTTAACTTTGAAACCTTTTCACACTTTTTTTGAGTTTGTTATTTTGTGTTGTATGTGTATTTTCCCCTACAGGTTTTGGATATTCTGGGTAAGAAGTTCCCTATTACTGAGAACTCAAAGGGCTACAAGTTGCTACCACCTTATCTTAGAATTATTCAAGGGGATGGAGTAGATATTAATACTCTACAAGAGGTATGTGTTTTATATTAAAGTTCCAATAAGGCAACCCTTATAATTAAGCTCTTTATTGGTTTGATAAATAGCACATTAATGATTTAAACATAGTTGTGATTCTTTTCATAAATGTTAATGATAGCATATGTCTTTTCTGTTAATTGCTTCAAGTTTGTAATAAACGCAGTTGACCCTTGAATAGCGCAGGGGTTAGGGTCATGGACACTCCCCTATATCCCACACGTCAAAAAATCCATGTATAACTTGTGACTCTACCAAAACTTAACTCCTAGAAGAATGCCATTGACCAGAAGCCTTACAATAACATCAACAGTCAATTAACATGTATATATGCATTATGTACTGTATTATATACTGTATTGCTAGTAAGCTAGACAAAAGAAATACTTTTTTATATAATTATATATTATATAATAGATATTTTATTAGAAAAAATATTAGGTAAAATATTAAGAAAATTGTAAGGAAGAGAAAATACATTTATAGTACTATACTGTATTTATCAAAAAAAAATCTGTGTATAAGTGGACTGGTGCAAACAAACCCATGTTTCAACAGGCAGCTGTACTAGTGAGTTAAGGTCTAGGTGTATCAGCCATACCACACTTAACTACTCTCTGTCCTTAATTGGGCACCCTTGATGAGCCTGAAGAAGCGTCACCATGAAACAAAATGCCAAACAACATTTCCTTGTATATAAAACAAAACATTTTGACACTGCTGAAGTAGGTGTGTTTTATTGGAATGGAGCTGCACATACTTGACAATTTATTATAAAACTTGAATGGTATTAATGTATGCTTTCTTAAAAAGTATAAAATGGTTTATCACCTCTTCTAAACATTAACTGTCATCACTGTTACTGTTAGATTTAGCCAAACAGTGTTCTAGTATCTTAAAACTTTTGCCTCTTTTTCCCCCAAATAAGTTTTTAAAGAGTTATTATTTCATTTTAACAAATACCTAAAATACTCCATAAAAATTAAGGCTATCATTTGATACTATAATTTAGACTACTATTGTAAAACCACTGATATTTTAACGTCTATCAGCCTCAGATGGTATCCATTTTCATAACACAAGTTATTAAAGGATTTTTCTGTTTGCAAGAATTTGGTGTGGTGAGAGTAAGGGCAGTATTCAAAGTGTAAATAGTTTGTGTTCCAAAAGATCCATATAAAAGAAAGAACTATTGCATATAACAAACTGTGTTTCTGTGGTGATGTGCATGTAAAGTTCCAGAATGAGGTTTCTGGAATAGATCTCTTGCAATTACAGAAATGAGGTTTTTTCCACCCAGCTCTCCCAAACTGCTTTACCTAAGAAAAGTGGAAACTCCCCGAACTCCTCTAAGTGATTTGGTGTTGGGACATTAGGGGCTTCCATGTGAGAAGGAAGGAAGGCATAAAGTCCGCAATGAGGAGGAAGACCTAAGTACAGAAATCTCAGCGGGCATTTTTTTAATAGCTGTTGTCTCCTTAGCTAACGTAAGGGTTTCTTACCTCATCATCAGTTAAGAACTGTTACCCATACCTGCATTTTAGCCAGTTTAGCAGGTGCTGTCACCCACATTTCTCCCTCTTTCAGATGAAACATCATGGGCAGGGACCTGTGCCATTGTCAGAAAACCCATTAGCTCTTCTCATGGCTCAGACCTGGCATTCAGCTCTTTAAAAGTCAGGTGGTTCAGTCAGGTATTTGAACTTCCCTTTAAAAACCAAAGTTTCCTTTCCTTTTTTTTTTTTTTTTTTAAATGCTGAGAATGCAAGTGCATTTTTTTAAGTTGAGACTAAGCTTAAAACTTGAACTTTTTTTTTTTTTTTTTAACTTTACGAACAAGGAGTTAAATATTGAGACAGGTACTCTTTATTCATCCCTGACCAAGGTTTCACCAGTGCCAGTTTGTGTTAATGCAGATGCACTTGTGTGTTGGTTTACATAAAGGGTAATACCTGCTTTCTTCATCCTGGAGGGGGCTCAAAATAAGTTTTCCGAAGTAGGAAAAGGAACCGTATGGTTTTGCTTCCTACATATAGTAGATGCCTTGATTTTGACACAATGAAAAATCTGTTTAACTTCAAACTTCTCTCATTGTCAGCCTCACTTTTGAACTTGGCTCTTCATGGTCAGTCTTCCCTGTGATATGTCATGAAGTTGATGGTATAACCCCACTCTGGGGTTTTTGTGTACCAGAATGAATCCACTTATTTCAGTAAAGAGGCAAAAATCTCTTTTGTGTTAGACACAATTCACTAGGTGAATCCTTGACTCCACAGCCATACCCCCAGGAGGTCACCCCGTACACAACCCAGCTCTCCTGAGCAAACACACGAGTGGTCCTCCACTGTCTCCCTGGCAGCTGTCGACACATTTGTGTTCAGGTAGATTTCCGGCACAAGACCTTACGTGTCTTATCACCAGTTACTTCTCATTCCCTCATTTCCTTCATTCCCCCGACCCTAACCACAGCCACAGTGACAACACAACAAATTCAGGAGCTCTGAATGAAATCCTTCTTCTGCACTTACACCTCAGCCCGGCATTTTTGAAGGTGGGTAGGTCTTTTAAGAGAGAAAATGTGGACTATAACTCTGTAGGCCTTACTCTTCACTGTGTATGGTGTTATAAAATGGCTCCAGGATGTTTTACTTTATTCATCACTATGACCCAGGGGAAATAACCTCCTTCCTTTTTCAAATTACTTAAGTGTTTTTTGATCTTCTAGATTGTAGAAGGCATGAAGCAAAAAAAATGGAGTATTGAAAACATTGCTTTCGGTTCTGGTGGAGCTTTGCTACAGAAGTTAACAAGAGATCTGTTGAATTGTTCCTTCAAGTGTAGCTATGTTGTAACCAATGGCCTTGGGGTATGTCCTTCAACTTTTACTCTTGTGTTAGTACCTTCTTTATGTGTCAGGTAGAATGCAGTTACTGAATGCAGCAGTCCAAGGATATGTCCTAAACTATGTTGTCAGCTACCACTGACCTTGACTCAAAGCAAGGAAAGAAAAGAGATCTTAGGTAAAAAAAAAAAAAAAAAATGACATGACTTGGAGAAAGGAGGAAAAAGAAGATGATTATTTGAGAAGTAATGCAGGCCAGTCATTGCCCACTCGTTCAGTGTTAGAGTCAAAAAGTTTACCATTTTGAAGGGGAATGTCAGCTAACCCAGCCATCATATATGAAAGATAAGCAGGTGTGTAAGCACCATCAGTGTTTTAGGAAGGTGGAGCATGGAGTGGGAGTTGTGATACCAGAATCCTGTTCTACCAGAATCCTGTTCTAATAGCCTTAGAACGGGACCCCAAGCTGCCTGTTTCAGGCAGCTGAACAACAAGGGTCTTCGTAGGCTCTTGAGACTCTATGGATCCAAAGGTGGGAGTGGGAGATATTAAGAGTTCTTCAGAACACCTGGGTTGCTTTCCTCACCTCTGTCTTTGGAACCTTCTGGGGTTGATCATCTGCTTCTCCTCCAGACCATCACTCCTTGCTTCTATTATGTTGGCCTCCTACCTTCTGCTCTTTAAACAAACCTTGTGTTCTCCTCAGGTTCTCTAGGTCTTTGCTTTTCATAGTAACAAGGAATAAAGTAAAAGGTAACAAAAGGAAAAGTTATGGAGTATGGAATGGAAGCCTTTACCTTAGTAAAAATCTTAGTTCCCTTGCCACAGATTATATAATAATACAGTTGACATAGTTTTTTTTGTTTTCTTTTCCCAGTAGCCTGCATGTGCTATCCTGGAATGTTAGGATATTCAAGACTTCAATTTTGTTCATAACCCTTTTCCCTAACAGAGGACTCTGTCTTCCACCAGAGTCTAGAGTTCTGTTTCTAAAAGCCCGATGTGGATTCGTTTAGTTATACCAATAAAGTGCCTTAGGTTTATATATAAATTATGTATAAACTTTGTTCTTTAATGGGAATAACATTCCTGATTAGTTTTTTATTTCTCTTTCTTCCAGATTAATGTCTTCAAGGACCCCGTTGCTGATCCCAACAAAAGATCCAAAAAGGGCCGATTATCTTTACATAGGACACCAGCAGGGAATTTTGTTACACTTGAGGAAGGAAAAGGAGACCTTGAGGAATATGGTCATGTATGTTATCTTTGCTGATCTTCCATATTATGAAAGCGGGCTCTTACGTTGCATTTTTAAAGTATCTCCAGAACGTTTTTTTCTTGAAGGACAAAGTACTTTTGCTGTAAAACGTGTGCGGTTGCTAACCTAGCAACCAAAGTAAAATGAAAACCAAGAAGGGGCTAGATCATAAATAAGAACTGTGCATACAGTGGGTGACAAACTAGGACATTTCATAAAAAAGCAAAAGTTCATCCACACAGTGAGCAGCAGGGTAGTGGCTGATGAACTTCAGCAAGCCCTCGTGTACTCCACCGTACTGTTAGTGCCAACTTGGCAGCGAGTCCTTTCTGAAAAGGAACGGCTAAAAATACTTAAAGGAAGCTATTTATGTTGTAAAACTGGTAATTTAATAAAGGAAGGGCTATCCAAATTCTAAGGTGTTGAAAGATAATCCCATTTTTTAAAAACTTAACAGAATCCAGTTGAGATGGTTTTCTGTAGTCTCCTGTGCTTCTCACAGCAATTCTGGGCTACAAAAGCAGATTATGTTATCTTACTATAAGATGTGAAAACATTATGACTGGATTCTGATTACATAATAATAATAATAATAATAGGTGAAACCTACATTAAACCAAGTTTTCTGATTCAAGTCAACCAAACTGGAAAAGTTTATAGTGTGCTTAAGTGGTCCATATGATCTGATGCTCTTTAACATAGAAAATACACTTATATTTGTAAACTCAGAAGCTACAAAATGTATTTTAGCCGCTGGATTGAAAAAACTCATTTTTAGAGGAAAACTCCAAACATAAAACACTAATTTATCACTGTAGATTCTTTATACCATTTCAGATATTCTACTTATGGTATATGTGATACTAAGTTTTGAGCTAGAACTGAACATTTTACTGTATTTAATGAAAAATAAGTTCCTAAATAAACTTTTCAATATAGCCTGTTGTTCAGGTCGTTGAGTAGCCTTCACTGAACTCTTGTAGCTACTGAGAGTTTGCCGAATGAGTGTGTCCAGATGGACTGATAAAGTCAGTGTAGACAAAGTCCCAACTATGGCTTTAAAATGCATTGATTTCAAGAGTATGTAAATGACACCTTAGAACATCTGAGGCAGTAATCAGTTATAATCATCTAGGCATTTTAAGAATAGGAACCACCATTCCTTGATGATATTTAACTTTATGAAAGAAAAGGTTATGCACCTCAATCTTGATGGAAAACTTAGGCACAACAGATTACATCTGTCGATTTTTCAAAGGAAATCAAGGGCAGACAATTCCTTAGGGAGTTGAAAGTGGCTTTCTCAGACTCAAAAGGGAATTCAGTTTTGTTACCCTTGCATCGATCAAATGGATTATGTGTATCAGTAACTTCTGTAATATACACCGAGTTTTTAAATCTGTCATTGAGCATTCATCAAGAAGCCAATACTTACTTCTGTTTCTGGTTTGGTTTCTTGTTTTTTAGGTGTTTTTTTGTTGTTGTTCTAAGTCCAAAACCCAGTGACTAGGAAATTTATTAAATTCCAGGGTTATAAGTTTAATCAGTGTTGAGTCTGTTGTCTAGGAACAAGGGAAGGCCTGGCAGGCTTTCCTTGCTCACTGTCAGTCATAATTATCAGCAACAGCCATGATTCTTCTGGGCAACCAAGCAATAAGCATCTTCCACCTGGAAAAATAAAGAGAAGGATCAGCTACCGTTTTCGTGTTTTCCCTTCAAGGAAAACTTTTACGAATATTTAGATCATTGCTTTATATAAAAGCTAAATATTTCTACATAGCCATTTTAGATAGTGCCATGCTTTCCGCCTGCTCCACCAGCACTGCGTGTAAACATTCATAATTTGAATGCCATCAAACATCTCTGTATTTGACTAGTGAGTCTGACTCCTCAAAGCCTTAACTTATTTTGCTTGATCGTCTGATATAACGGTTACATTTTAGTCTTATTATATTTGTGCAGGATCTTCTCCATACTGTCTTCAAGAATGGGAAGGTGACAAAAAGCTATTCATTTGATGAAATCAGAAAAAATGCAGAGCTGAATATCGAACTGGAAGTAGCGCCTCATTAGGGTTTATGACTGGGTGTGCGTGCTCGCCTGCGTGTGTGTGTACACGTGCATGCATGCACGTGGGCACCGGCGTGTGAGTATGTAATCATGTTTATTGTACAGATGTGGGGGGTTTCTTTGTGTTTTATGATACATTACAGCCAAATTATTTGTTGGTTTATGGACATACTGCCCTTTCATTTTTTGTTTTTTTCCAGTGTTTAGGTGATCTCAAATTAGGAAATGCACTTAACCATGTAAAAGATTAATGATAAGTAAGCTTTTTAGGGCCCTTTGCCAATAGATAGTAATTCTATCTGGTATTGATCTTTTCACAAATAACCGAACCCAGAAACTTTTATATATAACTGAAGATCACATAAAACAGATTTGCATAAAATTATCATTGATTGCTTTATGTTTATATTTAACTTGTATTTTTGTACAAACAAGATTGTGTAAGATATATTTAAAGTTTCAGTGATTTAACAGTCTTTCCAACTTTTCATGATTTTTATGAGCACAGACTTTCAAGAAAATACTTGAAAATAAATTACATTGCCTTTTGTCCATTAATCAGCAAATAAAACATGGCCTTAACAGAGTTGTTTGTGTTATTGTACAATTTGAAAGTTATGTCAGGACATACCCTATAGAATTACTAACCTCACTGCCCCTTGTAGAATATGTATTAATCATTCTACATTAAAGAAAATAATGGTTCTTACTGGAATGTCTAGGCACTGTACAGTGATTATATATGTTGGTCATTGTATTGTACCAGTGAAATGCCAAATTTGAAGGCCTGTACTGCAATTTTATATGTCAGAAGATATTGCCTGTGGCTCTAACATGCACCTCAAGATTTTAAGGAGATGTTTTTAGAGAGAATTTCTGCTTCCACTACAGAATATATACATAAATGTAAAATATTAACAAAAGTGGAAGTAGTGTATTTTAAAGTAATTACACTTCGGAATTTATTTTTCCTATTCTATAGTTGATATGACTGAAATGAATTACTGGAATGGGTAGTGAGTGTACTTATTTTAAATGTTTTGATTCTGTTATATTTTTCATTAAGTTTTTTTAAAAATTAAATTGAATATTAAACTGTATGGACATCATTTATTAAACTGAATCCCTCCATAAATAATAAGCAGGTTCTTAAATGAAGATAAATTAAAGCATGAGGACATAAGTTTGAATAGAAAAGTCTTAACCAAAAATAGTAAGTTGGCTACATGCAAAGCAAAGCGTTCAACATCAAAATGTTCTAGAGTGATTAACTGCTAGATTCTGAGTCAGTCATCTGACTAGAGACCAGGTTTGGTTTGGTTTTTTAATGATTCTGTTTTATTTATATCTGTTGTTCTAAGGCAGGAGGCCGACTAAGGCCTGCAGGCCAAATTCAGACTGCTATTTTTGTAAATACCTATGTCTATGACTGCTTTCTCAGGGCAGCACAGAAGTCAAGTAGTTACATAGTGACCATATGACCCACAAAACCTGAAATGTTTATTACCTGGCCCTTTGCAGAAAAAGTTTGTTGACCCCTGGGGTCTAAGAAGAGGAGCGTGCCTTGAAGTATAAGAGAAATGTTGAGTTCGGGGAAGGGAGGAAGCTTTGTTGATAAGGAGTTTGTCTCTCTTTTATCCTTTCTTTTATTTAAACATCTCATCTTGGAAGACTGATTTTTGAAAGCTTTAACATGACATTAAATGTGAAATTTTAAATACTGAAAAGCCATAAATCATCTGTCCTAAACAGTTACATGAGAAGGTATTTATCAGTGGAATAATCGAAGTAGAAGTCTATTAAATGTCTCCTATAAACATCATTAAAAAGAACATGGTTTTTGCAGATGATTCTAAACCCTTGTTTAATGAGAATAAGCATTATTTTATTAAGAGTTTTCATCCTGTAATTCCTGGTGGAAAATAGTTTTAAGCTGATTCTTTTAAATGTATCTAAAAATTAGTAATATTAAGAAGAACACAACTTTCTTCACAAAATGTGATGGGGGTTAGAGAATTAAAAAAACCATATTTATCACCAAATAACAACTTTGATAAACCATCCATAATTTTGGTTTTCTTTAAACATGGGAATTCTATAAACAGTATTCTTTGTGTGCTGGGACTTTCAGCAGTTTCAGAGTAGCTGGAGTTTTACTTTAAAAAAATCTACACTTGTACATGGCCGTAGATTGTAGAAGAGGTGGAATGATTAATTCTTTTAGCCACTTGGAACCAATGAATCTGAATTTCTGTCACTAAGCACTTAGTATTTGGCCATCCCCATTCTCAGTAGCAAATGGTTAACATAGTTCTCAAGTAGGATTCCACTGTGTGTCACCTTTAAATCAGCCTAACTCTTCCAGACCAAAGCAAATGGCATGTATGGGTTTGCTTCGGTCCTTAGATTTGCAGTTGACATCCGTTAATCCCTCTCAATTCATACTATCATGAAGTATTTGTATTTTAAATAGAAGATAGGAGTTCTGTGTTAAGACTCTTTATTTGTACTCTATACTTAAAGTCAAATGGTTTTAATCCCTTATTTCCTTTCTTGAAATAAATTGTTATGAAAAATATTTTATAACAAAATTCATCTTGGAAAACCAGAAAGAGAAAAATGGCAAGGTAATTATTGTTCTGTTTGCCATAATTTAGAATTCAGCACTTAAACAAGTATTTTGTAGTTTTACATTCCTTTTTAACCCATTCAGTGGAGAACGCTCAGCTTTTCTCCCAAGTTGTATGTTAATTCTAATATGTATACAACATCAAATATAAACATGTAATTAACATGGAAATAAAGTTTAGCTCTATTAGCGAAATGTTAAATTTGACTGTGTGCTTCAAATAATGGCCATTTCTAGACTTACCCTCTTTTAGGTACTCCTCTATTTTCTGCCTTGTGCAACCATCTGAATGGCAGTGCCTCTTATTAAGGACACTGGAGAGAGACCAGATCTGGAGGGAAAGGGCAGAATTTCTAGGTTAAGATCTTTCATGAGATGCTATAGAGACACTTAGATGTGGATGTTAGGTAGCTGGATATACAGGTTTGGGGACACGTGAAAGGGTACCTCACTAGGAAGCATATAAAATATGGCCTGGCAAACCACATGCAAAATCCAGCCCGTCTGTTTTTGTAAACAGAGGCTTTTGGAATAAGCCATGCCCATTAGTCTAATTCTTGTTTATGGCCGCTTTCACGCTACCATAACAGAGTTGAGAAGTTGCTAAAGACAGACTTTGTACCCTGCAAAGCCCAATAATTTTACTTTATGGCCCTTTAAAGTAGAAAATATGCCAACCTGCTGTAGAGTACAAGGAAAAGAAAACTGAGGGAAAAACCAGAGGAACTCTACAAAAGTTAAGTGGCAGAAGGTAAGAAGGCAAAGGAGACGGACAAGTGGTAGCCGAAGAGAAGAGAGGAAAACCAGGAGGAATAAAGGAAGAAGAAGGGAGTTTTTCGGCACAGTACGGAATGCTGCTGAGAGACCAAGTAGAGTGAGGGATTAAAAGCATGGACTGAATTTAACCGGGAAATAACCAGTGGCTTGCAAACATTCCCTCCACAGCAGCTGAGGCAGCACATGGCAGAAAGAAGCTATCTTACAAAACTTTGAATTTTGGACATGAAAAGGAGAGAATGAAGCAACAATGTGTCTCCCTTTCCCGTTTTAGCTACTGCTTTACTTTCTAAAAAGGACCCAGGAAAGAGGGAGAAGTTGAAGATAGAGCCAAAAGGAATCAGTGATGCTTTTGGGTTCCATACAAGGTTGGAAGAGGATGGGGTCCAAAGCGCCTGTGGAGAAACTGGCTGGCTTTCACATGGAAGGGGTGCTTCTATTCTAGAAAGAAGGAGAAAGGGGATAGGTGCACATGCAGGCTTCGGTTTCCTCGGCAAAGTCAGAGACCAAAGGAGACTGGACTTTTGAAAAAGGTTTTAAAATGGTTTTTGTGGAGAATGAAGTGACCAGATGTACAGCAGGATGATAGAACGGTATGGAGGACCCACCTATTCGGTGACTGAGAATTTAAAGTTTAATTTGCCTGTTGTGATCTTTGTTGTTCCCCTCCATAGTAGCACCCCAATGCCTGGGTACAGACAGAGAAAATGGAGATACTTGCTGTTTTGCCAGATGAGTTTGATCAAAGGGATGCTAATTGAATAACTGCTGAAACAGTGGTCCTACATATTTAAACTGTGGATAGGTAAGGACACAGAGCATTGGGAAGACAGTAAGGAGCCTGATGGATAGTCTGATAACAGATCTGGGCTGCTGGGAGTTGCTGGAACAAGCAGGTTTGGAAGGACAGGAAACACTAGTCTCAGACCAGGATGTGTGGATTAGTGATCAGAGAGGAGCAAGGTCATGGTGGAGTGTGATCTTGCAGTGGCTAAATGAAGATCATGAGACCAAACGAGAACAGGAAACCTGAAAGGACAGTTGGGTGGGATGGTGGACATTAAAATCATCCAGGAGGATGGCAGAAGTTGAAGTAGAGAGGAAAGCTAGGTCAGGCACCGACATGTTCAGTGAATGAAGAGAAGGGACCAGGAGGTCAGCAGGAGGCAGCATCGGTGAAGGGTGTGAGCCTCAAAGAGATAGGGCAGAGGAGACCATGGACTCAGGCCAGCCTGCAAGAGGAGGAACTCAGGGTCTGAGCACGCATGGACGAGTACAGACTGATTAAAAAGCACCTGTGTATTGCCAAAGGTTTGATGTCCTTTACCAGGCCCTCAGTCAATATTTGTTGACTTGATGAATGAAGGGAAGGAATAATTTAGATTTTAAAAAGTCTTGATTTTATTAGCTTGCTACAAACATCCCTTCCACTGACACAGGCCCAAGTGTTCAAGCCTTTAAATACGTTTTTGAATGTGTTTTGTCTTGAATGTTAAGATTTACTTTTTTTTTTTTTTAAAGCAACCAAAGCATTCTGCAGCCAATTAAAATCAGTCCTCTCTCTCGTATTCGGGTTCTTCTCACCTTGTTTTAAATTATTGTTTTATTTGAAGATATCTGTTCCCTAGAGACAACTCCATCTTTATTTGGTTCACAGTTCTTCATTCTATTAAAACTTATTTATTAAAATATTTGTTTGGGTTATTCCAGCAAAGAGAAATATGCTCTTGAAAGGAATTTTAGAATCATTCAAATTACCAACTTCACCAAAATTTTTTTAATTAACATAAAAGTGGGTCCTTGATGATCAGGAATTTTGCCTGTATGCTATCACATGGGTGGCCAAGCCTTCACTTTACTGGTACAAAGGACTCTTGGTGACTTAATTAGTATTCATAAGGGACATGGAACTTTTACCCCTTTTCAGGGCTTGTGCTGCTCTCTTGGTGAGTAGTATAAGCTGCCAGGTCACTTTTCTGCCAGTCTATAGCATAGTCTCCACAGAAAAATACACTCTTCGTTTATATTGATTTATATTCATCCCAGAAAAAGCAGTATCATTCTTTGACAAATTTTATTTTATCCTCTAATTGGCTATTGAGCTCTTACTTCTTTGACTTAAAACTTAGGGAAGGCATAGGTTTTAACGAAGATGGATTAGCTACTGTGCTTATGAACTGGCTACAAGTTTGATTCTGATGCGGTCTTCCTGAGTAGCCTGAAGATTCCTAGCAGATTTCTAAGCTTGGGAAAAAAACAACTCTTATCTTCAACCTCTCTGTTTCTATTCCTTCCTCTTCAGGAGCAAACATGTTCCTGTTTCATCCTTTCATGAAACGTAAATCTCGTTAACATCAGCTCTATGCTCCCTTCTTCCATTCAGATCCAGAGTTCTCAAGCTGTGCACATTTACGGCCTCACTTTTCCCACCCCCCTCTGGTTCTCGTCCCTCATACAGTGACCTCTTGATTGCCAACTGAGTGTGTTTACTTCTGATCTCATCAGAGGATCTCTTCTGTATTTGCCACTAATAATTCATTCCTTAAAACTACTCCTTTGTCCTCTGTTGTAATATGATGTCTCCCTTCTCTTTCCTGGGCTCTTATTCACACACTTACCTTTTAAATGTCCTATCCCATTTATCTCCACATTCATCTTGGCTGATCTCAGCCATTCTCATGGTCTCAGCTATCCCCTATCTACTAAAGCCTCCATGCATTGATCTCTAGCCCAGACCTCTGAATTTTTCTACCTGTGATGCATTCCCACCCAGAGACCTACTCAAATACAGCAGGTCCAAACTTATCATGTTCCTGGATTTCTACCTAATTTGGGGGTTCAACCACCCACCCAAATGAGACTTCCCACTCCATTACTCCACATGTGATCAGACTCACAGTCCTGTTGATCTACATACTAAATATTATGATATGTCTTCCCTCTAACTCTCATTTCAGACTTGCGAATCTCTTCCTGAAACAATACAAAAAATATAACGAGTTTTCCTATCCCAGACCCTCTCCCTCCCATTCTACTACCAGAGTATATTTATAACAAAATCCAATAGCTTTAGTCCCCTGCTTAAAACATTTGAAACTCCCTCTAGCCTCCAGGATAATGCTCAGAATCCAGCCTAACCCACAAAACTCTCTGATCTGGCCCATGCTACACAGATAGCCTCATGTTTTGCTTTTAATTTTCTGTGCCAGCATCACTGACTTGCTCTACCTTACATTCACGCACACATATTCACAATACACAATTTTCTGCCTTTGCTCATGCTGACCTCTCAGCCAAGAATGCCTTCCTCTGGCTAACACATTTTAGGTGATTAGGTGATAATGCCTCCAAGAAGCATTCAACAACTCGATTATCTGTTATCCTTACTCCACATGCCCTTCGGGGCTCCACAAGTATTGAGTGTATTTCTAAACTAGCACTTGCAATCCATAGATCTATGTCCTAGGGTGTAGGATGGTGTTTTATTCATCCCTGCTTCCTGCATTCAGCGCACAGTACACACTCAAATGTTTGTTGAATAAATGTCATTAAGATGAACGCTTAAAAAGTTGATTTATTTTGAGAGAGCGCACAAGGTGGGGAGGGACAGAGAGAGAGAGAGAATCCCAAGCAGGCTCTGCACTGACAGCCAGAGCTCAATGTGGGGCTCGAACTCACAAATTGCGATCGTGACCTGAGCTGAAATCAAGAGCTGGATGCTTGACTGAGCCAACCAGTAGCCCCAAGACAAACACTTTTCTATAATGTCTACATAATGCTAATACCCTGAACATTTCACTAAGTGTTTAAAAAGTAGAACATTTTTATTAAGTTTTTTTTAATGAATAACTTTCAAAGCATGATCACATGCTACTGTCTTTTTGAAAAATCATTACAGTATATTCATGAAATAAAGGGTTTCATCAAAATGTAGATTAGAGCCCAGAGATTGGATGATGGCATGAAGTAGGAGGCCCCTAGGTATGCCAGGTCCCATGAATACAACGAGATGAGTATCAAATCATTCTAAATCCCCCAGAAATTGACCTGAAGACTGGCAGAACAAACTCCACAACTAAAGGTACAGAAGAAGCCATCATGAAGAAGTTAGGAAGGGGAGAGACGCGGTTTGGGAGAGAAACGGATCAAGGCTGCTGTGGTGGGGAGGAAGCTGCGGTCGCGGAGACAGGCTAGAGGCAGACTGACACAGGGAAGTGAATGCTCATAGCACTTGGCTTCGAAAGTGACAGGGGCCAAATTTCATGAGTTCTTGCAGTCAGTAGGGCTTAAAGCCTAGAGTTTTAAAGGTCAGAGGCTTGGCTGGGGTGGAGCCCAAGGGCACTGTGCTGCTGTCGCAGAGAAGGCAGGCAAACAGCCCACAGACCTACAGAGTAGAAACGGATGTGAAGCACGCCTGAGGCACACAGCGGGGAGGTTTCTGCTCGTCTCCAAGCACATCTCCGAGAGACAGGGTTCATGGAGAGACCCTTCTGATGATAAAGGAACAGCCGTTTCCCTCTGCCACCCCTCAGCGTAAGCACAGGGCAACCTGAAGGAACAGCGCAGCACCCACACTCCGTACCTACCTTGATCACACCAAGCCCCGACACCCAGTGGAACCGCCTTTCTAGCCCTGCTGCCTGAGTCCCAGTGTGGTGGGCTCCTTCCCCAGAGGACTTCCCCAACCTACTGTGCACAGTGTCTACCAACTTGGGAATATTGCAGGGTCTCAATTCTGCTGGTGGTGAGGTCTTGTTTCACATGCACCAAAGCTAAAACAGCACATTCAGGCCAGGGATGAAATTTTATCACCCACAACAGGAAAAAAGAGCCTCTGTAGATGACTGCCCTGAAGCATAAAGTAGCCAGGACACGACAGCCGAGCACACGGCAGCACACGTTGGAGACATGCAGAAGTGCCAGGTCCTGGGGGACAGGGACACCACATGGGACGGTACCACAGGACCACTTCTTAATGAAGCCATTACCCTCGAGAACAAGAACAGGAGTTGCAGTTCTTTCCTGACGTATGGAAGCAAGCACAGAGACTAAGACAAAATCAGACAGAAACTTGTGCCAAATGAAAGAACGGGACAAGGCCATAAGGAAAACAGATTAATAAGTAACATGCCTGATTTTTCTTTTTTTTAATGTTTTTTTTTTTTTGAGAGAGAGTATGAGTGGGGGAGGGGTAGAGAGGGGGGAGACAGATGACCTCAAGCAGGCTCTGAGCTGTCAACACAGAGCCTGGTGCAGGACTCAAACTCACAAACCATGAGATCATGACCTGAGCTGAAGGTGGACGCTTAACTGACTGAGCCACTGGGCACCCCGACAGAGAATTTAAAGTAATGATCATAAAAAAAAAACCTCACTGGACTTGAGAAAAGAGGGGAAGGCATTAGTGAGACTATTAACACAGAGATAAGGAATAACACAGCAAAGAAAGGGCTCAATAAATGAACTCAGAAACATGCTTGATGGAATGAGCAGCAGGCTGGAAGAACATAAACAAATTAATAACTACAAGACAGAGTGATGGAAAGTAATCAAGCTGAACAAAAGAGAAAAAAAGAATTATGCAAAATGAGAATAGATTTAGGGAACTCAGTGTCTCCATCAAATAATACTCAAATTATCAGAGTCCCTGAAATAGAAGAGAGAGAAAAGGGGGAATAAAATTTATTTGAAGAAATAATAGCTGAAAAGTTACTTAACCTAGGGAAGGAAACATATCCAGGTATAGGAGACAAAGAGGACTCCCCCCGCAAACCCCCAAAATCAACAAAAGCAGATCCAAAGACCTATTGTAATTAAATTGGCAAAATACAGTGATAAAATGTAAAAGCAGCAAGACAAAAGACAGTGACTTACAAGGGAAACCCTGTAAGGTTATTAAGGGATTTTTCAGCAGAAACTTACCAAGCAAATATGGAATGGTATGATATATTCTAGTGCTAATTGGGAAAAATCTGCAGCCAAAAATATCAAGCAAGGCTATCTATCGTTCAGAATAGGAGAGAGAGTTTCCCAGACAGCAAAGACTAAAGGAATTCATGACCACTAAACGAGTCCTGCAGGAAATATTAAAGGGGACCCTGAGTGGAAAGGAGAGACTAAAAGTGACAATATAAAAATAGGAAACACAAAAGCAATTAAAATGAATATTTCTCTAAAACGTCAAGGAACTCACAAGATAAAAGGAAGTAAAACATGACAACATATACCTAAAATGTGGGGAGGAGTAAAGAATGGGTTCAAACTTAATCTTCAACTTAATATAGACTGCTATATGCCAGAGGTTACATACAAACCTAATGGTAACCATTAGGTAACCATCAAAAACCACTCAAATATGAAACAAAGAGAAAGGAATCCAAATACATCATTAACGAAAACCACCAAACCATGAAAGACAAAAGATGAGAGAAAATCTTGAGGACCACAAAAATATAAGTAAGGTGACAATAAGTACATATCAGTAATTACTTTGAATGTAAATGGACTAAACACTCCAATCAAAAGACACAGGGTGACAGAATGGATTAAAAAAAACAAGACCCATCTACATCCTGCCTACAAGAGACTCCTTTTACACCTAAAGATACGTGCAGATTGAAAGTGAGGGAATGGAGCAACATCTACCATGCAAATGAATGTCAAAAGAAAGTTGGAGTAGCAATACTTATATCAGACAAATTAGACTTAAAAACTATAACAAGAGACATGGAATGATACTATATAATAAAGGGAACAATCCAACATGAAGATACTATAAATATTAATGCTTCAACATAGGAGCACCCAAATACATAAAACAAGTAATAACAAATATAAAGGAACTAACCAATAATAAATACAACAGTAGTAGGGGACTTTAACAAGCCCACCTACATCAAGGGACAGATCATCTAAACAGACAATCAGCAAGGAAACAATGGCTTTGAATGACACTGGAACAGATGGATTTGACAGATATATTCATAACATTACTCCCCACAACAGCAGAACACACATTCTTTTCAAATGCACACAGGACATTCTCCAAAATAGATCACACAGGCCACAAAACAAGCCTGAACAAATTAAAGAACGTCAGAGTCTCACTATGCATCTTTTCTGACCACAACATAATGAAACTAGAAGTCGACCACAAGAAAAATACTGGAAAGTGACAAATACATGTATGTTAAATAACATGCTACCAAACAATGACTGGGTCAGCCAGGAAATAAAAAAAGAAATAAAAAAGTACATGGAAACAAATGAAAATGAAAATGCTATGGTCCAAAACCTATGGGATGCAGCAAAAGTGGTTCTAAGAAGGAAGTTTATAGCGATACAGGTCGAACCCAAGAAGCAAGAAAATTCTCAAACAACCTAATTTTACACCTTAAAGGAGCTTGAAAAAGAACAACACATAAAACCCTAAACCAGCAGAAGGAAAGAAATAATAAAGGTTAGAGCAGAAATAAATGATACAGAAAGAAAAACAAAAACAATAGAACAGAGCAATGAAACTAGGAGCTGGTTCTTTGAAAAGATCAATGAAATTGATAAACCTCTAGCCAGATGCATCAAGAAAAAAAGAGAAATGACTCAAATAAAACCACATACGAAAGAGGAGAAATGACAACCAACACCAGAGATATACAAATAATTATAAGAATATTATGAAAAAATTTATGCCAACAAATTGGACAACTTAGAAGATAGGGATAATTTCCTAGAAACCTACAAACCACAAAACTGGAACAGGAATCAATAGAAAATTTGCATAGAATGATAACCAGCAAAGAAATCGAATCAGTATTCTGAAAACTCCTAAAACAAAAATCCAGCACTGGATGGCTTTACAGGAGAATTCTACAAAATATTTAAAGAAGAGTAACTATCTATTCTCAAACCACTCAAAAAAAAAAACAAAAACAAAAACAAAACAGAAAAGGAAGGAAAACTTCCAAATTCATTCTATGAAGTCCAAATTACCCTGATACCAAAACCTGATAACAGACACCAAAAAAAGAGAACTACAGGCCAATATCCTTGATAAACATAGATGCAAAAATCCTCAACAAAATACTAGCAAAACTGAATCCAATAATACATTAAAAATATTCACCGTGATCAAGTGGGATTTATTCCTGGGTTGCAAATGTGGTTGAATATTCACAAATCCAGTGTGATACATCACATCAATAAGAGAAAGGATAAGAACCATATGATCATTTCAACAGATGCAGAAAAAGCATTTGACAAAGTACAATATTCATTCATAAGAAATTTTTTTAAAAAACCCTCAATAAAGTAGGTTTAGAAGGAATATACTTCAACATAATAAAGTCCTTATATGAAAAATCCACAGTGAGGGGCACCCAGGGTAGCTCAGTCCAACTTTGGCTCAGGTCATGATCTTAGGGTTTGTGAGTTCAAGCCCCACGTCAGGCTCTGTGCTGACAGCTCGGAGCCTGAAGCCTGCTTCAGATTCTGTGTCTCCCTCTCTCTTTCAAAAATAAATAAACATTAAAAAAGAAAATTAAAGAAAAGCCCACAGCTAACATCCTACTCATTGGGGAAAAAGAGAACTTTTACCCTAAAGTCATAAGACAAAGATGTCCAGTCTCACCACTTTTATTCAACATACTATTGGAAGTCCTAGCCACAGCAATCAAACAACTAAAAGAAATAAAAGGCATCCGGATTGGTAAGGAAGAAGTAAAACTTTAACTATTTGCAGATGACATGATATGTAGAAGACCCTAATAACTCCACCAAAGCCTACTACTAGAACTGATAAATTCAGTAACGTCACAGGATACAAAATTAAATACAAATCTGTTACATCTCTATACACCAATAATGAAGCAAGCAGAAAGAAATTAAGAAGACAATCCCATTTACAATTGTACAAAAAATATTAAGATACCTAGGAATAAAACTAACCAAAGAAGTGAAAGAACTATACTCAGAAAACTACAAAATACTGATGAAAGGAAATTGAAGACGACACAAAGAAATGGAAAGACATTCCATGCTCCTGGACTGGAAGAACAAATACTGTTAAAATGTCTATACTACCCAAAGCAACCTACACATTTAACACAATCCCTATCAAAATACCAGCAACATTTTTCACAGAAGTAGAACAAACAATCCTTAAATTTGGATGAAACTACAAAAGACCCTGAATAGCCAAAGTAATCTTGAAAAAGAAGAACAAAGCTGGAGGCATCACAATTCTGCACTTCAAGCTATATTACAAAGCTACAGTAAGCAAAACAGTATGGTAGTGGCATAAAAATAGACACATAGATCAATAGAACAGAATAGAAAGCCCAGAATAAATCTACAACTATTTGGTCAATTAATATTTGACAAAGCAGAAAAGAACATCCAATGGGAAAAAGACAGTCTCTTCAACAAATGGCGTTGGGAAAACTGGACAACACACAAAAGAATGAACTGGATCACTTACATCATACACAAAACTAAACTCAAAATGGATTAAAAACCTATGTGTGAGATCTGAAACCATAAAAGTCCTAGAAGAGAACATAGGCAGTAACTTCTTTTACATTGGCCCATGCAAATTTTTTCTAGATATGTCTCCTAAGGCAGGGAAACAAAAGCAAAAATAAACCATTGGGACTACATCAAAATAAAAACCTTCCACACAGTGAAGGAAACAATCAACTGAAAGGCAAACTAGAGAACTCAAGAAAGTATTTGTAAACAACATATCTGATAAAAAGGGTAAGTATCCAAAATATATAGAACTTATACAACTCAACACCTACAAATCAAATAATCCAATTAAAAATGGGCAGAAAACGTGAACAGACAGGTCTCCAAAGAAGACATACATATGGTCAAAAGACACATGAAAAGATGTTCCCCCATCACTTACCATCAGGGGGATGCAAATCAAAACCACAATGAGATATCACTTCACACCTGTCAGAATGGCTGAAATCAACAACACAAGAAACAACAGGTGTTTGTGAGAATATGGCGATAAAGGAACACTCACGTGCTGCTGGTGAGAATGCAAACTGGTGCAGCTGCTCTGGAAAAACAGTATGGAGATTCCTCAAAAAGTTAACAACACAACTATCCTACCATCCAGCAATCGCACTGCCAAAGAATACAGGAGCACTAATTCAAAGGGATACATACACCCCCTGCTTATTAAAGCATTATTTATAATAGCCTAGATATGCAAGCAGCCCAAGTGTCCATCTATTGATGAGTAGATTAAGATATGTGGTATATACATATATATGTATGTATATATATATATATACTATATATGTGTATATATATATATATATATACATATATACACACACACCTATACACACACACACAATGGAATATTCAGCCATCAATAAATGAATTCTTGCCATTTGTAATAATAAGGATGGAGCTAAATAGTATAAATGCTAAGCAAAATAAGTCAAAGACAAATACCATATGATTTCAGTCATGCGTGGAATTTACAAAACAAAAAAAATGAAAAGGAAAAAGAAGACAAATCAAGAAACAGACATTTAACTATAGAGAACAAACTGATGGTCATCAGAAGGAGGCGGATGGCTTAAACAGGTGATGGGGAAAAAGGAGTGTGCTTGTTGTAATGAGCACCGGGTGATGTCTGAAACTGGCGAATCACTCTATCATACACCTGAAACTAATGTAACGCTGTATGTTAACTAGAATTTAAAATAAAACTTAAAAAGCCAGAAATAAGCAAAAATTAAAATAATAGATTTTAAAACTAAGGTATAAAAATGATACATTATTTGTATGCAGTTCACTAGTTATTAATTTTCCTTGGGTCTCAGACATCTGAGAATTGGCTTAAATCTATGCACCCTCTTGGCAGAAAAATTCTTATTTGCAAATAAACAAAAAAAAATTGCACAGAACAACTCAGTTGTTCCACCAACTCCACACTGGGAGCTCTAGTTAGTAGCAGAGCAGAGATGAGCATTCAAAGCTATATTTACCAAATGCCCTTACCTCTCTTTGAATTTCTAGTGGTGCTCTTAGGAATTGTAAGATTTTAATTACCTTCAATGGTTTTGGTAACAAGGCAAAGTAAGTAAATATAATTTTAACTCAATTCTCAAATGGTTGTTAAACAAAATCAACTGAGTAAATTTAAAGACAAGCAGTTCATGGAAAGCAGGGAGCATCCCACTAGAAAGGAGCTCCACTGAGCTGTAGAGAAGCCAACATTTTTTTAAAGGCAGAAAGGTGGCAAAAAAAAAAATTATTAGCAAAGAGTTCACTGTTTCATTGCAAGGTCGTCCTCCTAAGGGGAAGAGAAGGGCCTATGAGGCAGAATACCTCAGTAGTGCTGGCCAGGTGATTCCAGATTGACTGGCTAAAAGTTTCATTCCTGGGGTGTTGAAACTGCAATTAGGAAAGCATTAAGTCTTGGTTTGCTGGGTTTAACACAGGTGACTTCATTTTGGGCTGCGGTCTCCAACAAAGTTCTGCAGGGTTCACTGATGCAGATTCCAAAATCGGTGGCTATTTTAAATGCCTTTGCTTTTGGATTGAGAAGCAGAAGTTTAGAGAGGAAAATTAAGAAATATGACCAGGTGATGTGGGAAGAGTAAGAAGATAACGCAGGAATCTTCTGTGCAAATCAGCAGCACCAAACTTTTGACAAAAGCTTTCTTTGTATTTTTATAACCAGAAGATTTTGTTTCCAGAAACATATGAAGGCTAGGTAATTCTGACCATCCTATCACCAAAAACAACAAAAACTAATGGGTAACTTTTTTTTATTGTTTTATTTTATTTTTTTAATGTTGATTTATTTTGGGGAGGGAGGGAGACAGAGAGAGACACAGAGTGTGAGCAGGGAGAGAGAGGGAGACACAGAATCCAAAGCAGGCTCCCGGCTTCGAGCTGTCAATAGAGACTGACGGGCTTGAACTCCTGAACTGTGAGATCATGACCTGAGCCGAAGCTGGACCCTTAACCGAATGAGCCACCCCTTTAATATTGTTTTTATTATTTTTTTAGAATAATCTGACAAGACAGTAAGAAATTGCCAGATCAAAATCCAGGTGAAAATAGGACCCTGGAGAAAGAACCAACCCCTGAAGGTGATTTTGTCCTGGGGTGTTTGCCAAACCTTGGGACTATGAACTTTACTTTTTAAGGCCTGACAGGACATGGATAACAGAAATCAAAGACCCTCCTTCTACAAAGCAGGCCCCCTAAGGGCTAGGGTGAGGATGAACCAATAGTAAACCCACCACCACATTAGAACACTGCAAGAAAAGTTGCTTTAGGCAGACAAAGTTGACCAAAAAAAAAACAAAAACAAAAAAACAATCCCAAAGAACTTACCATTGTAAGCTAGGCCTTGCACCTTTCTGAAGTCCACACACCTTCATGTTACAGAAATGTCAGGCTATACATTTGGTTTAAACTGGACTCGTAGAGTTCCCTAACTGCACGACAGAATATAAATCCTCTCTGAAAGGACTCTCATCGTAAACCCCAAAGGATCCCCAGAATAGTCTTCTAAGGAGAATGAGTGGCTCACAAAGTAACTAATTACACAAGGAAACAAGACATCATGAAGGAGGGTGACTGCAATGGATCCGTAAAAGGTTCAGATATTGGGGGTGCCTGGGTGGCTCAATCCGTTGAGCATCTATCTGGCTTCGGCTCAGGTCATGATCTCACAGTTTATGAGTTTGAGCCCCGCATCGGGCTCTGTGCTGACAGCTCAGAGCCTGGAACCTGTTTCAGATTGTGTCTCCCTCTCTCTCTGCTCCTCCTCTGCTTGTGCTCTGTCTCTCTCTTTCTCTCTCTCTCAAAAATAAACATTAAAAAGAAAAAATAATTAAAATAAAGGTTCAGATATTGAAATTCTGAGACATTCTAAAATAACTATGCTTAGTGATTTTTAAAAATAAAATAACTTGGAATTAAGAGGACAGAGAAGTTGGGGGACCCTGGGCTTTCCTTGTCCCTCAAACACAGCTGTATTAAGGTCAGATCACTTGGAATATCCAGGAAATTGATCTGCAGACTGGCGGAAGGATGTCTGCAGTTGGAGGAGGACAGCGTGGCAGGTGTGACATGTATGGAAGTGAACTGGGTGAGAGAAAAATGGCTGTGCTGCGGAGGGGAGGGAACCCTTATAGTGGAGAGACAAAAGGGAGAGAAAGAGAGAAGGGTAAGATTGCATCATCAGTTCGCACAGGAGGAAAACCTCCCTGGACCACAGGCTGGGGAGCAAGAAGTACTGAGTGTTACAGGATATTTTTTTTTTACAAACAGCATCTGGAGCTCAACTCTAAGGTTTTGGACATGTGTGACTTTCTCTGGAGCCGAGCTGTAACAAGTGCTCCTGGGGAGGAGGAAGCTGGCCCCAGAGGGCACGGCATGGTATAGAATCTCAGGGGCTCATTGGGAGAGAACATCCCGCTTCCTGGAGTACTTCTGGAAGAGGGTATATTGCCTCCCCAAGGACAGAAGACCTTGTGGGTGCCAGCAAAAGGCCTTTTATCAGCAGGGGACAGAGGTGCACCCAGAGAGAATATAACCTTTGCTGATTTTAGTGGTGCTACACCATAGATTCCACACACTGCACAGGTGTGGGACTGCTTTTCAGGGACAAAGGACTTCCGGTACAGCGTGGAGATGTTCTACCGTGGAGGAGGGGGGCAGGACCACGTAGTGCCAGATCCTTCAACACTTCAAGTTTTGAATCCCAGCCGTGTGCCAAAGAAAAAATGCAGGAGTGTTGTGGCTCAGGGTGAGCTGACTCCCTCACTATTCTGGGAGGGCTGCCTAAAAACAGGGGCTGTGAGATCCCCTGTCCAGGGTGAGAGATTGGGATGGCGCCATTTCCCCCCCAACACCAACACGGTGGGACTTCAGAGAACAACACGGCGTCCCCCAGTGGAGGTAAGATCCGTTTACACCAAACCCCATCCACCTGTGCCTGGCAGCTGCTTATTTCCTGGGGCAAGACTTACTCTGAGCCAACACAGTGAGACTCTCCCCCAGAAGACCAGCTCAGCCAGCACCCCACATCCACCAATGTACTGAAAATTGAGTGCTTCAAAATTACACCTGAAGTTTTGGTGGAAATAGGACCAGACTTACTTTTTTTCCTTTTTTTTTTTTTTCTTTTGGAATCAGGCTCATAGTTTCTTGGTTTTTTTTTTTTCATTTTCTTTTTTTTGTTTTTGTTTTTTGAATCAGCCTTATATAACTTTTTTGGTTCTCCATTTGGGTTTTTGTTTTTTGTTTTTGTTTGTTTGTTTGTGTTTTGAGATTGGGGTTTGTTTTCCCTTTTTTTCCAGGGTTATTTTAAAAAACAAACCAAAGCACACCTAGTTAAAGGTCCAAAGGCTCCCTACTGCAAGCAAGGCAGAGCTCTGCAGAGGACTGACCAGTGGGAAAGAGCAGCCAGAATGCAACAACAGACTGCACACAGCATACACCAGAAACACTTCCTGAAGTGCTAGGCCCTGGACAGTGTATGACCCCTTTTGAATATAGCAGTACTCTCAGGTGCAGGAAACATAACAAGCTTTTAAAACACGCAAAAGACAGAAACTTGGACAGCATGACAAGATGGAGGAGTTCTCTCCAAAAGAAAGGTCAAGAAGGAATCCCAGCCAGGGACTTGCTTAAAACAGGTATAAACAATATATCTGAACAAGAATTTAGTCTTATGACTACTAACTGGGCTTGGAAAAAAGCATAGAAGACACCAGAGAAACCCCTGCTGCAGAGATAAAAGACCTAAAAACTAGTCAGGCTGAAATAAAAAATGCTATAACTGAGATATAAAACCGACTGGATACAGTCACAACAAAGACTGAAGAAGCAGAGGACAGAACAGGTGATAGAGAAGATAAAATTATGGAAAATAATAAAGCTGAAAAAAGGGGAAGGAAACCATTAGATCATGAGGGGAGACTCAGAGAACTAAGTGATTCCATGAAACAAAACAATATCCATATCATAGGAGTCCCAAAAGAAGAGTAGGGGGGAAAAGGGCAGAAGGTTTATTTCAAATTATAGCTGAGAACTTCCATAATCTGGGAAAGGAAGCAGGCATCCAAGTCCAAGAGGCACAGAGAACTCCCTCAAAATCAACAAAAACATGTCAACACCATGACATACCATAGTCAAACTTGCAAAATACAAAGATAAAGAGAGAATTTGGAAAGCAGCTAGGGACAAAAGGTCCTTAACCCACAAGGGCAGACACATAAGGTTAGCAGCAGACCTGTCCACTGAAACTTGGCAGGCCAGAAGGGAATGGCAGGACATATTCAATGTGCTGAGTGGGAAAATTTGCAGCCAAGAATTCTTTACCCAGCAAGGCTATCATTCAGAATAGAATAAGAGATAAAGAGTTCCCCAAACAACTAAAGGAGTTCATGACCACTAAACCAGCCTTGCAAGAAATATTAAGGGGGATTTTGGGGGAAAAAAGACCAAAGTAACAAAGCTTACAAAGAACCAGAGAACATTCCCAGAAACACCAACTCTACAGGTAACATAACGGCACTAAATTCATACCTTTCAATAATGACTCTGAATGTAAATGAACTAAATGCTCCAATAAAGAATAGGGTATCAGAATGAATAAAAAAAATAAGATCCATATATATGCTGCCAACAAGAGACTCATTTTAGACCTCAAGACACCTGCAAATTGAAATTAAGGGGATGGATAACCATCTTTCATGCTAATGGACATCAAAAGAAAGCCAGAGTAGCCATACTTCTATCAGACAAACTAAATTTTAAACCAAAGACTATAACAAGAGATGAAGAAGGGTTTTATATCATAATTCAGGGGTCTATCCATCAAGAAGATCTAACAATTATAAATATTTGGAAGCACCCAATTTGGATGCACCAAAATATATAGTCAAGTAATAACAAACATAAAGAAACTCATTGATAATAATACCATAATAGTAGGGGACTTTAATGACTCACTTATAACAATGGATGGATCATCTAAGCAGAAAAATCAACAAGGAAACAATTGCTTTGAATGACACACCGGAATGATGGACTGAACAGATATATTCAGAATATTTCATCCTAAAGCAACAGAATGTACATTCTTCTCAAGTGCACATGGAACATTCTCCAGAAGAGATCACATACTCAGTCACAAATCAGCCCTCAACAGGTACAAAAAGGTTGAGATCATACCATGCATTTTTCCAGTCACAATGATATGAAACTTGAGTTTGGCCACAAGAAAAAATTTGGACAGCCCTCAAATACATGGAGTTTAAAGAATACCCTACTAAAGAATCAATGGATTAACCAGAAAATTAAAGAAGAAATAAAAAAAATACATGGAAGCAAGTGAAAATGAAAATCTGACAGTCCAAACCCTTTGGGATGCAGCAAAGGGAGTCCTAAAAGGAAAGTGTATTATAATTCAGGCCTATTTCACAAAGCAAGAAAGGTCCCAAATACACAGTCCAATCTTACACCTACAGGAGCTAGAAAAGGAACAGCAAATAAAGCCTAGAGGCAGCAGAAGAAGGGAAATAATAAAGATTAGAACAGAAATAAATGATATAGAAGCAAACAAGTAAACAAAAAACAAAACTAAGAGCTTGTTCTTTGATTTTTTTAAATGTTTATTCATTTTTGAGAGAGCGAGAGCAAGCACGGGGGAGGGGCAGAGAAAGAGGGAGACACAGAATCCGAAGCAGGCTCCAGGCTCTGAGCTGTCAGCACAGAGCCTGATGCGGGGCTCAAATCCACAAACTGTGAGATCATTACTTGAGTCGAAGTCGGACGCTTAACTGACTGAACCACCCAGGCACGCTTAAGAGCTGGTTCTTTGAAAGAATAAACAAAATTGACAAACCCCTAGCCAAATTTCTCAAAAAGAAAACAGAAAGGACCCAAATAGATCAAATCATGAATGAAAGAGGAGAGATCACAACCAACACCACAGAAATATAAACAATTATAAGAGAATACAATGAAAAATTATATACCAACAAATTGGACAATCTGGAAGAAATGTCCAAATTCCTAGAAACTCACAAACTACCAACACTGAAACAGGAAGAAATAGAAAATTTGAACAGACCCATAACCCACAAAGAAATTGAATTGGTTATCAAAACTCTACCAACAGAGGCGCCTGGGTGGCTCAGTTGGTTAAGTGTCCAACTTCGTCTCAGTTCATGAGTTTGAGCCCCATGTCGGGCTCTATGCTGACAGTTCAGTTTGGAGCCTGCTTCAGATTGTGTCTCCCTCTCTCTCTGCCCCTCCCCCACTTGCATGCGCATGCACGCACACGCTCTCTCTCTCTCTCTCTCTCTCTCTCTCTCTCAAAAATAAACATAAAAAAAAAATCTACCAACAAACAAGAGTCCTGGGCCAGATGGCTTCCCAGGGAAATTCTACCAGACATTTAAAAGACATGTTCCAAAAAATAGAAATGGAAGAAAAACTTACAAACTCATTCTATGAAACCAGCATTACCTTGATTCCAAAACCAAAGACACCACTTAAAAGGAGAATTACAGGCCAATATCCCTGATGACCATGGATGCAAAAATTCTCAACAATATACCAGCAAATCAAATTTAGTTATGAATTGAATATGAATCAAATTCCTTAAAAGAATCATTCACCATGATTAAGTGGAAATGTGATACACCACATTAATCAAAGAAAGGTTAAGAACCATATGATCCTCTCAATAGATGCAAAAAAGCATTTGACAAAATACAGCATCCTTTCTTGATAAAAACCCTCAAGAAAGTAGGGATAGAAGAAACATACCCAATATCATAAAGGCCATATATGAAAGCCCCATAGCTAATATCATTCTCAATGGGGAAAAAGTCAGAGCTTTCCCCCCAAGGTCAGGAACATGACAGGGATGTCCACTCTCACCACTGTTGTTCAACATAGTACTTGAAGTCTTAGTTTCAGCAATCAGACAACAAAAAGAAATAAAAGGCACACAAACTGGAAAGGAGGAAGTGAAACTTTCACTCTTTGCAGATGACAGGATACTCTACGTGGAAAACCCAAAAGACTCCACCAAAAGTCTGCATGAATTCAGCAAAGTCACAGGATATAAAATCAATGTACAGAAATCTGTGGCATTTCCATACAACAATAATAAAGCAGCAAAAACAGAAATCAAGGAATCAATCCCATTTACAATTACATCCAAAACCGTAAGATACCTAGAAAAAAACCTAACCAAAGAGGTAAAAGAGTTGTATGCTGACAACTATAAAAAATCTATGGCGGGGCGCCTGGGTGGCGCAGTCGATTAAGCGTCTGACTTCAGCCAGGTCACGATCTCGCGGTCTGTGAGTTCGAGCCCCGCGTCGGGCTCTGGGCTGATGGCTCAGAGCCTGGAGCCTGTTTCCGATTCTGTGTCTCCCTCTCTCTCTGCCCTTCCCCCGTTCATGCTCTGTCTCTCTCTGTCCCAAAAAATAAATAAACATTGAAAAAAAAAAAAACCTATGGAAAAAATGGAAGAAAATACAAAGAAATGGAAAAACATTCCAGTTCATGGATTGGAAGAACAAATATTGTTAAAATGTTTATACTACCCAAAGCAATCTTCACATTCAATGTAATCCCTACCAAAATAACACTAACATTCTTCACAGAGCCCTAGAACAAACAATTCTAAAATTTGTATGGAACTAGAAAAGACCCCAAATAGCCAAAGTAATGTTGAAAAAGAAAACCAAAGCAGGAGGCATCACAATTCCGGACTTCAAGCTGTATTAAAAAGCTGTAGTCATCAAGAAAGTATGGTATTGGCACAAAAACAGACATGTAGATCAATAGAATAGAGAACCTAGGAATGGACCTAAAAATGTATGGCCAACTAATCTTTGACAAAGCAGGAAAGACTATCCAATGGAAAAAAGACAGTCTCTTCAGCAAGTGGTGCTGGGAAAACTGGACAGCGACATGCAGAAGAATGAACCTGGACCACTTTCTTACACTACACACAAAAAGAAATGCAAAATGGATGAAAGACCTAAACATAAGATAGGACACCATCAAAATCCTAGAGGAAAACACAGGCAGTAACTTCTTTGACCTTAGCCACAGCAACTTCTTACTAGACATGTCTCTGGAGGCAAGGGAAAGAAAGCAAAAATAAACTACTGGGATCTCATCAAGATTAAAAGCTTCTGCGTAGTGAAGTCAACAACGGACTGGGAGAAGAGATTTGCAAACAACATACAGCATAAAGCATTAGTATTTAAAATCTATAAAGAGCTTACCAAACTCAACACTCAAAAACAAATAATCCAGTGAAGAAATGGGCAGAAGACACGAATAGACACTTTTCCAAAGAAGACATCCAGATGGTTAACAGACACATGAAAAGATGCTTAACATCACTCATCATCAGGGAAATACAAATCAAAACCACAGTGAGATACCACCTCACACCTGTCAGAATGGCTAAAATTAACAATTCAGGAAACAACAGATGTTGGAGACGGGAACACTTCTGCACTACTGGCGGGAATGCAAACTGGTGCAGCCACTCTGGAAAACAGTATGGAGGTTCCTCAAAAAAGTAAAAATAAAACTACCCTACAACCTAACAATTGCACTACTAGGTATTTATCCAAAGGATACAAAAATGCTTATTCAAAGGGGCACATGTACCACAATGTTTATAGCAGCACTATCAACAATAGCCAAAATATGGAAAGAGCCCAAATGTCCATTCACTGATGAATGGATAAAGATGTGGCATTTATACACACACACACACACACACACACACACACACACACACACACACGCACACACTCACACAATGGAATATTACTCGGCATCAAAAAGAATGAAATTTCATCATTTGCAACAACACAGAGCTAGGGTGTATGATGCTAAGTGATATAAGTCAGAGAAAGACAAATATCATGAGTTCACTCATATGTGGAATTTAAGAAACAAATGAAAATAGAGGAAGAGAAAGAAAATTAAGTTAAAAACAGAGGGAAACAAACCATACGAGACTGTTAAGTACAGAGAACACACTGAGGGTTGCTAGAGGGGGGTGAGGTGAGAAGATGGGCTAAATGAGTGATGGGCATTAAGTAAGGCACTTGCTGGGATGAACACTGAGTGTTACATGTAAGTGATGAATCACTGGGTTCTATTCCTGAAACCAATACTATATGGTATGTTACCTAACTTGATTTAAATAAGTAAGTTTGTTAAATAAATAAGTAATTTAGTAAATAAGTAAGTAAAATAACTTGAAAATACCCGCAGGGAATGGAAAATTTTTAAATGACTCAACAAAATGCTAATGTTAATAGAACTTGTGGAAATAAACAATACAGAAACAAATTAATCAGATTTGACAGTTGCAGAGGGAACAGAAGGGCAGACAGCTCAGAAGGCATTTTTCAGAATACAGCACAAAACAAATGGACAAAATCAAAAAGACATCAAGCAACATGGAAGAGGGAAAGGACTAACATATGTGACTAATCAGAGCTACGGAAGAAGAAAGAGAAAACGGGGGAGATGTACATTTCAAGAGTTAAGCATTCAGGATTTATTCAAATTTGTAAGGAAGAAGCAACTCTCTAAAGATTAAAGGAACTCGATGAGGCATGCCTGGGTGGCTCAGTCAGTTGAGCAACCGACTTCGGCTCAGGTCATGATCTCACGGTTTGTGAGTTTAAGCCCTGCATCGGGCCCTGTGCTGACAGCTCGGAGCCTGGAGCCTGCTTCTGATTCTGTGTCTCCCTCTCTCTGCCCTCCCCAACTCATACTCTGTCTCTGTCTCAGAAATAAACATTAAAAATAATAAAGAAAGACAGAAAGACAGAAAGAAAGACAGGAAGAAAGAAAGAAAGAAAGAAAGAAAGAAAGAAAGAAAGAAAGAAAGAAAGAAAGAAAGAAAGAAAGAAAGAAAGAAAGAAAGAAAGAAAAAGAAAGAGCGAGCTCGATGAATTCCAAGCACACCCAAACACATTACTGTGAAACTGCACATCAATGATGGCAAAGAAAGGATGTGAGAAGCAGCCGGAGCGAAAAAGTTGGCATTCTAATGAAGGAGACTGACAGCTGAACTCTCCGCAATCAAAACCAGAAGATAATGCAACATCCCAAAAGGACAATGTCCTAAAAGGAAACCTCTGCCAACATAGAACCCTATTCCTCCTAAAAATATTTTTCATGAATAAAGATAAAATAAAGACATTTCAGACCACCAAACACTGAAGGTTTTCCACCAGCATACCTTCACTAAAGGAATTTTTAAGAGAAGAAGGAATAAAGAATAAATGTAGTAGATATCTATGGAAAAACGAAATTGGCTATGTGAAATAATGATGCTGTCTCATGGATTTAAACAATACTTAAAATCTACAAGTATAGCTGAAATCCACAAGTATAGCAAAGTAAATGCAGTTACAAGTGTTCTGAGGCACTTGAATCACCAGGAGGAGATTAAATTTATTGATCAATTTCAGACTTTGTTAAGTATGTATGTTGAATTCATAGGAATAGGTACAAAGTATGTTACTTTCAAACAGGAAAGGTTAACATTTTTCAAAAGATGGGCAAAACTGAGAGAAAAAGAAATAAAAACAAGTGGGACTAACAACAACAACAACAAGAATGATACATTCTCTCTATATAACACATATGAGTAATACATACATATTTTCTATATGCACATGAGTTACAAAATAGAACGGTTTGGTATTTGCTTGTGTTTTTTTTAATCCAAGTATTTGCTGCTTACAAGAGACACATCTAAACTGTAAGATGCAGGATGCCTGGGTGGCTCAGTGGGTTAAGCGTCCGACTTTGGCTCAGGTCAGTATCTCACTGTTTGTAGGTTGGAGCCCTGTGTCGGGCTCTGCTGACAGCTCAGAGCCCGGAGCCTGCTTTGGAATCTGTGTCTCCCTCTCTCTCTGCCTGTCCCCAGCTCACATTCTGTCTCTCCCCGTCTCTCTAAAATATAAAAATGTAAGATGCAGAAAGGTTGAATATGTTTTCTAAATTAGCAATTCACCAAAAAATAATTGCTATTTTCCTTTAAATCAGATGACCTGTTTGCTCGGGGTTGCTGACCCAGGCAGGCTAAAACAACACATTGCATCACTGGGCTCCAGAATGGTGCTAAGTGGCACTCACAAGGAACAGAGCATTCTAGCTATGTGCTCCTGCCTTTCTTTACCAAGCTCTGTGGATAATATGTGCCTCTGGCAAAGAGCTCTTTCGGTCATCCCACAGCGTACGGGGATGCCCAGGAAGCCACTTTAGGAATGCCAGAAGACATTTTAGGAAAAGATAATTCGGAGAAATAGTACCTGCTGTTGATTCTTTTTCTGAACTCTCCTGTGTCCAATTTTTATATTTTTCACATGCATTCACTGTGTATTTCCGGAGGGTTTCAGTGCATCACCTTTGTATCAGTAACGAGTAGGAAAGGGATAGGTTGAGAATTATCTGTGGGGGCTTTTCTGAACCTGAACATTTGCTACTTGCCACAATACAACAGCAGGAAAGGCCTGTGTAATTTGGATAAACCACCAGAGTATTCTTAAACACCCATCATTTCTGGTTGAGAACCACTGCTCTATATAAAACACTACCCAGATATTGACTCAGGACTATATGCTCTATAAACCATATCACCTCTATTCTAAACCTTCAGCTGTGTTCCCTCTTCTGCTTGGAGAGCAAAGCAAAGTGAAAGATGTGCCCAGAATGGTTTTATGAGATTGATACAATTTGTCATCACCCTAGCCTGCCTGAGGAAGGAATGTCGCTATATTTTTCCTATAGGGCGCAAAGAGGAGAATGACTTAGCTCTGGGAAAAGGACACATTTCATATTATTTGCAGGCTCTGCAAGTCTATTAACATGTCAAAATGTGTCCTTTCTGCTCCTCTTCAGATACGATAACCTGGAAAAAATAAACCTCTAAGGAGGCTTCTAGCAACAATCTCCACACACAGTTCTAGGTATACACTTTTCTATTACATATATTCCCTAAAAGGGGCAAGTGTAGCTGTTATTATCTCCAAACGGCAAGCATTTTTGACAAATGGAATTACAAGTGCTGGCCTCCTAAGACAAGACAGTGGCATGCCCAGGACTCCTCGGGAAATGAGTTTTTCCGAGTGCTGGAGGCGGGTGGGGAGAGCTTTCAGCTATCGAGAGCCACTGGCCCACTGAAAAAAACTTAGGACCATGTAACTGAAAAGCAACTTCATTCAGCATTGTGTGTATGAGTATGTGTGTGTATACATATGTGTGTATATATACATACATGTGCGTGTGTACACACACATACACACACACACACACACACTCATTCTTCTCCTTAGCTAGTTTTAAAATTAGAAACACAAAACAAAATAATCAATATACATAAGACAAATAGTTAAAAATCTATTTCAATCGCATATTATATCCAGGGACACTTGAAATCTAGACAAGCAAAAAACATGATTCACTGGTTAAAAGGATTCTTTGGCAGTCCTTATCTGTTTCCACCACTAGACACTGTACATTTCAGAGGCAGGAGCAAGGCACAGCAGACCTTGAACAATTACATGCTGAGTGAATTAAGTTTCATCATCCTAGCTCATTTCCACCTCACTGTCAAGCCCCTCCACTGTCAAGCCACATCTCATTCTCCAGCGGTCTCATCTACTGCATACCCCCCAAAGCCTCGTTAAGCTGAGCCACGTGCTGATATTTTTTTAAGGAAAAAAAAATGATCAGTGAGAACTGGTCAACCATTCCAGTAGCTCTTGTGTATCCGCATCTTGTGGGGGAATTTCTGACTCCTTATTTCCATCTGTTTTACCCGGAAAAGGTCAAATTTGATCATTCCTCAACAGACCCCCAAAACTACAAGTGGTTTGAAGCTCTCAGGATTTCACTGTTCACAAGGCCTGACCTCTTGAGGCAGTTAGAACTCCCTGAAGTGCGAACCGGTCGCACACATATACCTGTGTTACCAGACCCTTACTTTGGGCAGTGCGCTCGGATACTGTCGCACTTGTTCTGTTTGCTTCTCTTCTACTCCACTCTACTCTGTTGTTTTGTTTTCTAACGCTGATTCTAGACCACAAAATTGATTTCTGGAACCACTAGTGGTCATGATCTGCAGTTGTAAAACACTGACCTAAACTGACCCAAGTACCACATCACCCTCCCTGGTCTCACATTCACAAGACCACAGCTCTCCAAGAAGCCCCACATCAAGCAGTTCCCAAGCCAAATTTTGGAGCTCCAAGTATAACTAGATGCGCTTCAGGAACATAGTGAGTCAACAGACTTGCACACTGTGCCATATCCTATGTAAAGAAAGACAAGAAGGGAAAGGAATGAATCGTTAGGCTTGCCAACTCTGTGCTAAGCATGCTGGGAGTCTGCATGAATGATCTCCCTTCATCTCTTCAACAACTCTCTGTGGTAGGCATCACCCCCACTTGAGAGGTGAAAAGGCTGATGAGCATAGATGGAAAGCAACACACACAAGGCCACACAGTTAGTAAGGAACAAGATTTCCAGCCAGGACTTTGTGACTCCACAGGCCACCATGCTCATCTTCCTGACCATATTGCATCAGCCACGAGGAAGGACCTTTTCTCTTGCGTCTGTCCAAGGGTGGCTTCTCACTCCAGACCTGGCTTTACCTTTTTTTTTTAAGATTTTATTTTTAAATAATCTCAACACTCAACGCAAGACTCACATTCACAACCCCAAGATCAAGAGTTGCATGCTCTACTGACTGAGCCAGCCAGGCACCCACAGATCTGGTTTTCTATCACTTTCTCCAGGAAGGACCCTCCGAGAAGCCACTATCTGTCAACCCCTAGATGTACAACTGGCACTTGATTTTTCCATGAGATTCTGCAGTGCTTGGTCATTGCACATGCAGGGTATGCACAGTATCAAATGTATATGATATGCTCTTCTGCCAAAATCACACTCAGGCTCTCAGTAAACAGGCACTGGCAGTTCTTGGAGCTGCACGTCAGACTCCGTGATTCTCTCCTGGTGCCTCATGTGACCCAGCTACTTGAGAAGGACTAGCTAGAGCATTTCTAGCTATTTTTAGTTCCTTCTGACACTGACCTAGGCTGTTCACTGAGGAGGCCGTAGGAGATGGGAAGGGCTGTATCAGCTTCCTCAAAATGACTTCTCAGGCAGTTGACTGCCTGCAGCTTTGTGACAAGACTGAAAATAAGAAATCATATGTGCATTGCTTTCCAGGTGGGGGAATAAAGAACAAGCAATCCGGACTGCCCGCCAACAATCCAGACGGCCACCTGGGCTGGCTGAGGCTGTGGGAGAAAAGAAAGCAAAGAATATAAAGTGGGAGGTAAGGGCGCTCTGACACGTGGGGCACCAACGAACGCCTAAGGGCAAAACCATGAAAAGAACCAGAGACCGGCGCTCCTTCCTGACTTCCTCCTTCAGCTTTCCTCACAGGATTTCTGGTGGAGATGGTACCAGGAGGGAGTCAAAGGCAAACTAATGCCCCCCCTCCAGGTGGGGTGCTGCCCAAGAACAAAGGAAAGAGAAAAACCAATGATTAGCTGATAGAGATCGCAGTCATGCAGGACAGGAGGCTCCAGCAGTTTGCAACTGTCTTAATGATTTACAAGAAAGGCAATCTCTAAAACATTCCTCCAAGAAACTCCCAACTGTCTGGTCTTAATGTCGATGCCTTACTAGAGGGAAAAATAACTTTAGCTCAACAATAGCAAGGCCTCCAGTAACTTGAGAGTCCTCTTTAGCCTATGAAAGTCCTTCTGGAATCCTCCCTTTTTCCTTAACCTTCCCCCCAAATCCATAGTATATAATTTGTCACCCCTCACATTTATAAGACAGCTCTTTCTGCCCACGGTTCCTGTCCCTGGGCTTTGATAAAACCACCTTTTTGCAACAAACACATCCCAGTAATTCTTTCTTGGCCGTTGACTCCAAACCCCAACACTTCAAACTGCATCAGTACCATGGGAAACTGAGAGCAACTTGCCCAGGCTGTGTACTTGGAGAAGCACCCTGCACTCATATTGTGGTAACGGGGGCTCAGCCTAATAGATACAAGGCAAATTCCTTTCGTTGGAACATGTCCTTCTTCAGACTGTAATTGAACTGTCCAGTTGCCAATTTGGCATATATTCTGATCCAATCTCATGTTTTAAAATCTTTATTTATTTATTTTGAGAGAGAGAGAGAGAGAGAGAGAGAGAGCGAGCATACGTGCATGAGTGGTGGAGGGGCAGAGAGGGAGGGAGAGAGAGAATCCCAAGCAGGCTCCACACTGTCAGCACAGAGCTGTAAGGCCCTGTAAGGCTCTATCTCACGAACCATGAGATCATGACCTGAGCTGAAATCAAGAGTCAGGTGCTCAAATGACTGAGCCACCCAGGTGCCCCTTCAATCTCACTTTTAAAAACTCTTCTATATCTATTGGTTTAAGGATATGTAGAAAGAGTGCAGATATGTACAGATATACAGAAAAAATATATATGGATATGTAGAATAATCAGAGAGAGAGAGAGAGAGAGAGAGAGAGAGAGAGAGAGAGAGAGGTTGTACTCAACACTTTCACTTTAATAGACCAACACACATTAGAGATGATAATTGATACTTAAGAGAAAGACTGTCTTTTAGTTCTACTACCTTTGCTCAAAGAAGCTCTAGCCCCAAAGAACAAATCAGGCCTTTTCATATCATTTGAACTGATATTTTTGTCTTGCCATAGACTAAAAGGAAATAGTTTTTTAGCCTTTCTCTGCTTCTCAGAGCAATAAGAAAAATACTAACATTTTACAGTATAGTCAATGGTTCAGCTTATTATAACCTGAAGACTGATGTGTCTGTGTTCACAGCTACCTCCATTTCAAGTTTTTGACATTTAAATAATCCATCTATCTATGAGCACATTTCTTGATGAAGGGGCAGTAGCATCTATTCCAAACATTTTCAGCATTATCAATGGCTGGTTTCTATGATAAAACAGCAGAATTGAGAAGGGGTTCCTTTTCACCCCATTCCAAATGAAACCCAACTTCATTATTTATATTTCTTCACACCTAAAAATAATAATTTTTAATATCATCAATGACTGAGTCAGTGTGCAAATTTCCCCAACTGTCCCATATTTCTTTTTTTAAGTTCATTTATTTATTTTGAGAGAGAGCATGCAGAAGGGGCAAAGAGAGAGGGAAAGATAGAGAATCCCAAGCAGGCTCCACACTGTCAGCACAGAGCCTGGTGTGGAACCAACTCAAGGCTCAAACCCATGAACCACAGATCATGACCTGAGGTGAAATCAAGAGTTGGATGTTCAACCGACTGAGCCACCCAGGCACCCCAACTGTCATAATTCTTAAAAGCCTATTGGAAGTACACATGAAGCATTCTCCAGGATATATCATATGTTATGTCACAAAATAAGTCTTAATAAATTTAAGAAGACTGAAATCATATCAGGCATCTTGTCCAACCATAATGGTATGAAACTAGAAATCAGTTATAAGAAGAAAATGGGAAAATTCACAAATATGTGAAGATTAAACCACATGAACAAAATCAGTGGATCAAAGAAGAAATCAATAGAGAAATCAAAAAATATCTTGAGACAAATGAAAACAAGGATTACAATATACCAAAATTTATAGGATGTAGCAAAAACACTTCTAAAAGGGAGAGAACTCCATATAGATAAATGCCTAATTAAGATCTCAAACAACCTAACTATACACCTCAAAGAACTAGAAAAAGAACAAATTAATCCCAGAGTTAGTAGAAGAAAGGAAATAACAAAGATCAGAATGAAAAGAAATGAAATAGATACTAAAAACAAAATAGAAGAGCCTGATAAAATTGAGAGCTGGTTTTTTTTGAAAAGATAAAATAGATATACCTTTAGTCAGACTCACCAAGAAAAGAGAAAGAGAGCTTAAATGAGAAATAAAAGAGGAGACATTACAACTGATACCACAGAAATACAAAGGATCATAAGAGACTGCTATGAACAATTATATACCAACCAATTGGACAACCTAGAAGAAACAGATATATTCCTAGAAACACAACCTACCAAGAATGAATCATGAAAAAATAGAAAATCTGAATAGACCAATTGTTTGTAAGAAAATTGTATCGGTAATTAAAAACCTTTCAACAAAGAAAAGTCCAGAACCCAATGACTTCACTGGTGAATTCTGTCAAAAACTTAAGAATTAATGCCAATCCTTCTCAAACTCTTCCAAAAAATAAAAGAGGAGGGAATACTTCCAAACCCATTGCACAAGGTCAGCATTATCCTGATACCAAAACCACACAAGGACACTACAAGGAAAGTATAAGCCTATATCCCTGATGAAACTGATGTGCCCGACCAAATATTAGAAAACCAAATTCAAAAGTACATTATCAGGGGGTGCCAGGGTGGCTAAGTCGGTTAAATGTCTGACTTCAGCTCAGGTCATGATCTCACGATTTGTGGGTTTGAGCCCCACACATGGAGCCGGGAGCCTGCTTCAGATTCTGTGTCTCCCTCCTCTTCCCCTCTCCCATTCGTGCTCTGTCTCAAAAATCAATAAACATTTAAAAAATTTAAATGAAAAACTACATTATCAGGATCATACGTCATGATCAAGTGGGATTTACTTCAGGGATGCAAGTATGGTTCAGCATCCACAAATCAGTGTGATACACCATGTTAACAAAATGAATGCTGGCACTCCTATGATCATCTCAATAGATACAGCAAAAGCATTTTTGACAATATTCAACATCCAGTCCTGTTAAAAAACTTTTAACAACTGGGTATAGAGAGAATGTACTTCAAAACAACAAAGGCCATATAAAACAAGCCCACAACTAACATCATACTCATTGGTAAAAAACTGAAAGCTTTTCCTCTAAGATCAGGAATAAGACAAGAATGTCCACTCTCACCACTGTTAACACAATACTGTTGATCCTAGCCTCAGCAATCAGACAAGAAATAAAAAGCATCCAAATTGAAAAGGAAAACATAAAACTGTCACTATTTTCAGACAACATGATACTATATATAGAAAATCCTAAAAGCTCCAAAAGACTATTAGAACTAATCAATGAATTCATTGAAGTTACATGATACAAAAAAAAAAAAAAAAAATCAGCAGTGTTTCTATATACTAATAATTAACAGAAAGAGAAGTTAAAAATAATCCTATTTATAACTATATTAAATAAAGAGAATAAAATACCTAGGAATAAATTTAACCAAGGAGGTGAAAGATTTGCACACTGAAACCAAAGAAATTGAAAGAAGCACAATTGGGGCGCCTGGATGGCGCAGTCGGTTAAGCGTCTGACTTCAGCCAGGTCACGATCTCGCGGTCCGTGAGTTCGAGCCCCACATCAGGCTCTGGGCTGATGGCTCAGAGCCTGAAGCCTGTTTCCGAGTCTGTGTCTCCCTCTCTCTCTGCCCCTCCCCCGTTCATGCTCTGTCTCTCTCTGTCCCAAAAATAAAAAATAAGTAAATAAACGTTGAAAAAAAAAAAAGAAAGAAGCACAATTAAATGAAAGGTATACAGTGCTCATGGATCAGAAGAATTAATATTGGTAAAGTGTCCATACTACCCAAAGCAATCTAAAATTCAATGCAATCCCTATGAAAATTCCAATGGTACTTTTTAACAGAAATAGAATAATCCAACCTAAAACTTTTATGGAACCACAAATGACTCCGAATAGCCAAAGCAATCTTGAGAGAGAAGGGCAAAGTGGGAAGCATCATACTTCCTGATTTCTAACTATATTATAAACAGAACAATACTGGCATAAGAACAGACACACAGATCAACAGAACACAATACAGAACCCAGATATTGTGTGTGTATGTATGTATGTATACACACACACACACACACACACACACACACACAGTCAGTTAATTTAAGACAAAGGAGCCAAGAACACTCAATAAAGAAGAAATAATCTCTTCCCTAAGTGGAGAGGGGAAAAGTGGACAGCCACACTCAAAAGAAACTGGATCACTGTCTTACACCATACACAAAAATCAACTCAAAATGCATTAAAGACTGTACCATAGGACCTGAAAGCATAAAACTCCTAGAAGAAAACATAAGCTGTTTGACACTGGTCTTAGTAATGACTTTTTGGATTTCACACCAAAAGCAAAGGCAACTTATTTTTATAAAAAAGTGGGACTACATTAAACTAATAGGCTTCTAGACAGCAAAGGAAACTATCAACAAAATGAAAAGGCAACCTACAAAAAGGGAGAAAATATGTGTGAATCATTTATTTGATAAGGGGTTGATATTCAAAAAATATATAAGAAGTGCACTTGCTGTGACGAGCACTAGATGCTGTATGGAAGTAGCGAATCACTATATTTATAGCTGAAACTAATATTACACTGTATGTTAACTGGAATTTAAATAAAAACTTTAAAATATGTACATAAAGAACTCATACAACTTAAAAACAAAAACTAAACAATCCAATTTAAAAATAGGAAGTGGATCTGATATTTTTCCAAAGACATATAGATGGCCGATAAGTATATGAAAAGGTGTTCAACCACACTATCATGGAAACGCAAATCAAAACCACTATGAGATATCACCTCACACCTATTAGAATAGCTGTTATCAAAAAGACAAGAAATAATGGTGTTACTGAGGATGTGGAGAAAAGGGAAGCCTCGTACACTGTTGGAAGTGGGGGGGGGATGCAAATTGGTGCAACCACTTTGAAAAACAGTACAGAGATTCCTCAAAATATTAAAAATAAAACTACCATATGATCCAGAAATGCCACTTCTGTTATTTAGCCAAAGAAAGTAAAATCATTACCTCAAAAAGATATCTGCACCCCCATATTCACTGCAGCATTGTTTACAATCACCAAGATGTGGAAACAACCTAAGTGTCCTTCAACAGATAAATGAATCAAGAAAATGTGGTATACTATATACACAATGTGATATTATGCAGTCACAAAAAAGAAGGAAATCCTGCTCTTTGCGACAACAGGGATGGTTCTTCAGGGTATTATACTAAGTGGTGTAAGTCAGACAAATACAAAAATTGGTGTTGTTTGACTTTATTGTGGAATCTAAATGCAACACACACACACACACACACACACACACACACACACACACAGAAAACAACCCCCTCAACTCATAGATAGAGAACAGATTGGCAGTTGCCAGAGGTAGGGGTGGGAGGTGGGCAAAATGGGTGAAGGTGGTCAAAATGTATAAATTTCCAGTTACAAAACAAGTGAGTCCTGGAGATTTAGAGTACAGCACAGTGACAATAGTTGACAATAATGTATTGCATATTTGAAAGTTGCTAAGAGAGTAAATTGTAAACGTTCTTAGCACAAGAAAAAAGTGTATAATTTTGTGAAGTGATAGATAATAATTATGGTAATCAACTCAAAATATATACATTTATCAAATCATTCTGCTGTACCCCCAAAACTAATACATTTATTTCGTCGAATGAACTGACTTCGTCCACACTTTCCAACTGTCTGACAAATTTGTTGATTAACTCCCTGTGGTTGTTTGTTCCCTGGGCATGCTATATTTTCTGTAAATGGGTGTTAAATCTAGAGGCTAGATCATGTTCAGATCTAATATCTTTGGTAATACCACTTCAATGGGAGCTTGCATACTTTCATAAGGAGGTACATAATGTTCAACTGTCTCTTTTTGTGATGGTAGCAGACTCCTCAGGATCTATATCTAGATCCATCAATTCAACTGGCATTAAAAACTGGTGATATTCTAGCTCTCATATTTATATATCATTGATTATCAGGGATACAACTATACAGGAATCAACCTTTCATCAACCATATGATTACCCTGAAGTACATGTCCTATAGGCAAAACATGATAAATGCTGGAACCTTTGCATTTACCGGTTTTCAAAATAACGAGCTGGTTTTCTAAATTTTCTAAAGGTAACAAATGAGGTTGCCTTTGTCAATTTACTATCATTACCATTATGAACTCAAAGTTTTCTAGCAGATGCTGTTGATGCCCAAGCTCCCCTCAGATTTTGTCTACATTCAGAGTAGGCAGTAACCATGCATACTGATGGCTTACCATGTCACTCTCCACTTTGCTTGAGAGCTTTCTCCAATACCATCAGAATTTTCTCAGCCCGCCCACAGGACAACCGGAAATGATAGAGATTAATGTCTCAAGAAACAACTTTTAATCACCAGTGAAGGGTAGCTTTCCCTCCTCTTGGTGGGACAATTCTTAGAGCTATTGCACATAACTTATGAGAGGGTCTTCAACTCATTAATGTATATCTGATTAACTATTTTCCCTTCTCTGTCTTACTTTCCTCATTCTCTGATTTGTGTTGCCTGGAATCACCTCTCAAACAAACTTTGCCCAATATCCAATTCTTTGTTTCATGTTCTGTTTTGGGGGGGGGCACCCAAACTAAGATAAATTTAGGTGCGTTTAGTGACTTTTGATCTACTGCAACTATTACCCTTACAGACAACTCTAATGATCCCATGTTTGCTCAGCCGGAGTCTATTCAAGTGGTTTCTGAGTCTCTTTCACATGACACTACTTTCTTTCTGATATGACAAGATGTTTCCGGTTCATTTTGTGTAGTTATTTCCTTAAACCTGGGATCAGCCTTAGTTTGTGCTTATTTCTTTACATAGGAAATAGTATTTAGACACCACAATTTTGACACTAAGGTACTTATTGCAGTACTAATTGCTACTATTTGGTACTTATTGCAATTAGATTTATATTTTTTTTCTAGGCCTTTCAGTAGACAGAGAAGGACACTTCCCAGTTTCTTTGTATATCTTATTTTTTGTTGTTGAAAAATAGACATTTTAAGTAATATAATGTGGCACACCTGGAAAGTATATCCCCCACCAAGGATTTTTTTGTTGACGTATCATTGTTATTGCTGATGGCGTGTGCTTGTTTAGGGGCTTTTCTGAATTCTGTAAAATCTGTATTCTTTGACATGTGTGACCACTGAAATCTCTGCTTATTTCACTTAGTAGTCAGTTAATAGGCTAGAGACCTCTTCATGCCTGAGCCGGCAGTCTCCTACCCTTTTCTGAGAACTCGGTGTGTGTGTTGGGACACACCTTCAATGCTCCATCACCTTCACTCTTGCCTATGCAAAGCCTCAAGGTCAGTCAGAGGTGGCACAGTAGGACCTTCTCTGATCTTTCCTGGGCATACACACAGCCTTGCACAAGCACACAGCTTTCTAGATAATCTTGGAGCTTTTTCAAAGTCCCTATGGAAATCTCATTCTCCAGTTTTTCCTTATGTTTTTGATCAGCCTCGTTAGCCCCAACTAGCAATGCTACTTTGGGCAGCTGAACTGTTAAACAGTTGTTAATGATTGTTTTAAACAAATCTCTAGAGGACAGTTATACACACAGAGTCAAATAAAGACGTGCTCTGAGAATGGAGCTTTCCAGTGAGTTTCCAAACATATCAAATAGTGACAATTGTCTGAGAGTGGGTTTTTGGGAAGTGCCAAACAATTTTGCCTTCTCCAGTGCCTGACAAGCTTCTAGTCTTCAAAGTTATCATAGTTGCAAGTTACAATGCAGCAGGGGTTAGGGGGATGGGATTAGGGCAAGCTAAATCCCACAAAGCTTACTGTTCTTACCAAGAGTCAGTAAGTTTTTTAATAAACTCTCCTCAAATTGTTGCAAACTTTTAACTTATAGAGTCCTGAAAAAGTTTATCTTGACAGTTTTTGCCACTGTCTTCCTTGTTTTTATGAAGAAGCAGATTTTTGGAGAGCATTATTCCACCATTACAAAAGGAATAATTCTGGAAATTTTTTTAGGCAAAAAATCAAGAATTCATACTAATACTTAAAATAGATTTTTTCTTCACCTTATGGATATCAACCTCATTGATTTTACTTAATCTCCTCTCTCCTTTATCAAAAATCCTGTTTTTCAGTAACCATCAAAATTATTTGCTTTATCCCACTTTTCACATACAGCAGACTCAGGATAACAGTACCAATACTACTGCCCACAATATGATTATTAGAAATAGGTTATGATATTTTTCAGTTCTTCCTGTCTTTAGACTTTATCCCACCAGGGTGTAGGCACATTGCTATATTTTAGAGTCAGTTTGAAAAGATTCTCTCCGTGTGGGTTTACCTCAATGTGGACTGGCAGTGGGGTTTAGTTGATTTTACTTTCTTTTTTCAGAACTGATTTTTCATTTTAATTTATAATTATGTAAAGTATTTACATGGTTCCAAAGTCAAATCTACAAAAGAAGGCATTCAAAGAACTGTAACTACTATCTTTATCCCTTCTATCTTCTGTGCTCATCTTCCAAGCATAACCATTCTTAAAGTGTTATAGTTTATTCCTAAATTCTTATTTTTTACCATTAATATAAGAACATATGTGGGTATATCTTTGGGCATGTAGGAAGGGTTATATTTATGTTCTAATCATTACCTTTATACTAATACCTTCACTTAGTACTCATAGAGCTCTCATTTTTTTACTGTTGTCTATTGGTTTTTACCATGAGCAATATTGAAACTAGCGAAGTTCTTTCTTTTCCTTTCTTCTCCTTCACCATCTAATTTGAAGTAATATTGTTTTACTCCCAGATAATACTGATAAGGCAATCAGTAGTCTTAATTGATTTTTCATATAGTCACCCTATTCTTCCCCCAGTTTTTCACAGATGCACTCTATAATACTATCAGAACACACAGCCATCACACACCATACTTACACATATACATTTATAATCTTCATTTAGATTTAGCTCCACAGATACTTAATGCTTACCACCAGTATTTCTATCAATGCCCCTCCATTATTTTGTTGTCTGAAATTACTCTTTAGTAGTTTCCTCAGGAAATGTCTTTAATGTCTTTAATTTAATTTAATGCCTTTAAAACAATATTTCCTAAATTCTCACATCTCCAAAATAATTTTCCTGAAGACTTTAAAACTGAATGTGAGCAGGATTAGGTACAGAGTCTTTGGCTAATGTTTGGGTTTTTTTCCCCCTATTGACATAAACCAATGTTGTAACAAAATGTGATAGTAATTTAAGTCTAACAAATGTCTCAGTTCAGTCTGGCACTGGCACAAAAACATACATAAAGATCAGTGGAACAGAACAGAAAACCCAGAAATGGACCCACAACCATATGGTCAACTCATCTTCGACAAAGCAGAAAAAATATCCAATGGAAAAAAAAAAAAAAAACAGTCTCTTCAACAAATGGTGTTGGGAAAACTGGGCAGTAATGTGCAGAAGAATTCATTCCAGTTTCAACTGGACCACTTTCTTACACCATATGCAAAAATAAATTCAAAATGGATGAAAGACCTAAATGTGAGACAGGAAACCATCAAAATCCTAGAGAAGAACACAGGCAGCAACCTCTTTGACCTCCGCCAGCGCAACTTCTTACTAGACACATCGCTGGAGGCAAAGGAAACAAAAGCAAAAATGAACTATTGAGACTTCATCAAGATAAAAAAAAAAAAAAAAAAAAAAAAAAAAAACTCCTGCACATCAAAGGAAACAATCAACAAAACTAAAAGGCAACCACAGAATGGGAGAAGAGATTTACAAATGACATATCTGATAAAGGGTTAGGACCCAAAATCTATAAAGAACTTATCAAACTCAACACCCCCCCCCAAAAAAAAGTAACCAGTTAAGAAATGGGCAGAAGACACAAGTAGACACTTTTCCAAAGAAGACATCCAGATGGCCAATAGACACATAAAAGATGCTCAACATAACTCATCATCAGAGAAATACAAATCAAAACCATGATGAGATACCACCTCACACCTGTTAGAATGGCTAAAATTAACAACACAAGAAACAACAGGTGTTGGTGAGGATGCAAAGAAAGCGGAACCCTCTTGCACTGCTGGTGAGAATGCAAACTGGTGCAGCCACTCTGGAAAACAGTATGAAGGTTCCTCAAAAAAACTCAAAATAGAACTACCCTACGATCCAGCAATTGCACTACTAGGTATTCATCCAAAGGATACAAAAATACAGATTCAACGGGGTACATACATCCCAATGTTTACAGCTGCATTATCAAGAATAGCAAAACTATGAGAGAGCCCAAATGCCCATCAATTGATGAATGGATAATGAAGATGTAGTATATATACAACGGAATATTACTCAGCCATCAGAAAGAATGAAATCTTGCCATTTGCAATGACGGGCATGGAGCTAGAAGGTACTATGCTAAGCAAAATAAGTCAGAGAAAGAAAAATACCATATGATTTCATTCATATGTGGAATTTAAGAAACAAAACAGATGAACATAGGGGAGCAGCAAGATATAAGAGATGGAAACAAACCACAAGAGACTTTAAATGATAGAGAACAAACTGTAGGTTGATGGAGGGAAATGGTAGGTGGGAGACAGGCTACATGGGTGATGAGTACTAAGGAAGGCACTTGTGATGAGCACTGAGTGTTGTATGTAAGTGATGAATCACTGAATTCTACTCCTGAAACCAATATTGCATGTTATGTTAACTAAAATTTAAATAAAAATTTAGAAAAAAAGAAATGTCTTCATCCTTTTATCTAAAATTCCAATTTTTTAAAAAATTCCAATAATTTTACAAGAATAGGTCTCAGTTAAATCTGCTTTAAGTCATTTTCCCACAGTTACACATTGCATTCTTTCAAGATACCATTTTGAGGTCTATTTTTCAAGGTAGTTTTTCTTGAATAGTTTTTAGCATTGGTTCTTTTCCAGTGCTTGGTTTTCCTTTACAAGAATTCCAATCATACAGGTGTTTCATCTTTAGATATGTTCTACTATTTTCTTCAGATCCTATCTCCATTTTTTATTTTAAAAAATTTCCTTTTAATATTTTTTAAAAGGTATGTGTTTTATGATCTTAAATTCAATATAGTTTATTCTTCATTTCTAAAATATTTTTTTTAATTTCTAATTCTTGTCTGAAGTAGCTCTGTCACCTCTATATTCAGGAATTCCTATTGGCTTTTTAAGTCTCTACCTTTAATTCATATTGTCCTTTTATACTTTTATCATTTTCTTATTTTAGCTTGTTTTAAATACTAGATTAGAGTTTTCATCTCTTTTGTGAGCATGTCCTTTTTATGTGCTTTCATTGTCTGAAGGAATGTTATTGTGCTCCTTATTATATTTTTTCTTAGAAGGATTTTGGATGGACTTTGACCGTGGTCTTTTCCTGTTACTCATAATTAAGTGAAATGAATTTTCCTTTTACTTTTGCAAAGGATGGATAGCCAATAATACTTTTTCTAGCTTCACATCTCTAGAGGCCCTTCTATTTTGTCGTTTTGTGACAATACGGCCTTAATACTTTCCAAAATATGTTTCTATATACCCTTGCCCATTTTTCTCCATTCTGTTTCCTTTTCCCCTATTGTCCTTTTCTGCTCTATTTTTATTCATTCCAGTACTTTTTCCTCAGCATGGTACTAAGAAAGCTTAGTAGGAGAAGAAAAATAATACATAGCAGAGATTGTATGCAGCCCATAAAGCCTAATACAGTTACCACCTGGCCCTTTACATAAAAGCTTACCAATCCTGTCCTATAAGCAACTGTGCCTTTTGTCTAGAGGTTCCTCCCCATTCCACGTGGTCTACGTGATGCTGTCAATCCCTGGGCACCATCACAGCAGTGAGATGTGACTCAAGCAGGAGACAATGAATGGAGTCTTTCCTGGAGTTTGTATGCAGATATTAAGAGAAAGGTCTTTCTATTAGAGTGCTTTAGCTATGGGTTTGTTAAGTCTCAGGTGGCTGGTGGCCACTGCTCTTAGCCATACTGAGGAAGCGTATTTACAGTGAGAGGAAAGGAGGCTCAGATTATGAAGAAAGCTGGAGTGATGGATGAAATTTCTGAATCAAGTAGAGGTAACTGTGTCCCTGGACTTTGCAGTTAAATTCACTTTACAATTTTATTCCAATAAATTCACTTTTCTGCTTGAGCTCATTTGAGGTGGATTCTGATATGGTGACTCAAAAAAACCAGACTAACACAGATGTATACATGAAAATATGTGTGCATGGCCATTTAAGGGATTTTTCTCAAATTACTGCCTGAGCCTGTTTTTCTTTCTTTTTAGCTATAAGAGGATTAAAGACTAATGAAAGAAACAAAAGCTTAACAAAGGATGTATGAAAAATTACTTTGTGAACAGGAGAATACCGTAGCTCAGATTTTGTAAATTAGTGTAAACTTTTTTAAAGTATGCACTAAATAAGTGCAGCTTATGTTTATAAATAAAATTAAAAATAATTGGGTTACTGATAACAACTGATATCACATTTTGATGCACTTGTGCTGGCAGGGTTTAAATTTAAAAATATAAATGACTATTTTGTAGAATGGAGCCTATCAGAGCCACCAGTAGACTTTTTACAAAAACCAGATTTTGAAAGACCACACCAGGGACCTACAATGGTAACTCTGATAAACAGAAAAGCTCTAATACAGACACTTTAACCTTTTAAAAATTATGCATATTTTATATTTTGCTTTTTTTAAGCAACAAAGGTTTCTTTTAATGATAAAGTTTCAAAGTCTTTATTTCTGTCATTGCTAAATATACACTCATACCACCACCAGATGATTTCACCAATGCAACATAGCAATTTTTCAGTTGATTACACTTAGCAGTAACAAGGATCTGGGTAAATTTTATAGATCTCTTATACCAAGGTCAGATCCCAAACAAAAACTAACAATGATTAGGATACCAGAAAGGCACAGAACGAACATTGAAAATTCATTAAGTTGTTTAATAATACTATCAGAGCAATAGTCTCTTTATCTTGAATAAGAGAGTAAACAAAAAGCTGACCCTGATAAATAATTTAAGACTGACTCCAATTTGCTCCTGATGTGATTCTCTGGTTATTAAAATCACTCATGTGTAAGCATGGCAGATGGAAGCCCTCGGGCTCCTGAAAACAACCTCCCTTGTCTCTCATCCTTAGAGGGGCTGAAAGGACCACTAAATGCTCTCTTAGATACTAGAGCAAGGCAACAAGAGGCCCAGAACAGCTACAACTCACCTTGCAGGCGCCAAGGATGAAACAGAATGCCCAGTGGTTCTCTGAAAAGGACCCGGGGACCATGAGTGCTGTCTAGTGGGAGCCTCTCGACCACATCTGTGAGGAAGAACCCATTCCAGTTCCATTGATAACTGCGCCGTAACCTGTCCCTACAGAGTTCTGTCCTGGTTAATGCCAGAAGAGATGTATGAGAAAGAGGGAAGGCCAGGAAGAAACAAATGTCTGTCATTTTCTTGTCCTGTGATCCTTTACAAGATAATTCTTTTCCATGCTTTTTAAGTCTCTGAAATCAAAAGAAGCTAGTTCTTGATTTGGATGAGGGAGGGGATCAAAAGGATGCCTATCCCTCCTGTATTTTGCTTAAGTTCTTCCAAAACAATAAATGCACTTCTCCCTGATTTGACCTTGCAAATGAACTTGGCCATTTCCCAGACAGCTCCAGAAGCCAGCCAAAAATCAGAACTTGGGTCACTAATTGGAAAATAACTCTTAATAACACTCCTGGCTTTCCCACACATTCTGTCTCCAACCACTTCCTAGAAGCCCAGGGTGACCCGTAGCACGTTTTTTACTCACCTCCTGTCTTCATCCAGTCTAGAAAGAGGACCTCCCATAAAGCCCTCAATAATGGTAGCAGCATTAATAGGCCTCAAATCAGTCTGACAAACATCATCATATTTGATTTCCAAGAAATCCTATGGCAGAAATCAAGTACTATGGTCTTTCTATAGACTTACAGACTGAGATTCATTAAAACTAAGCTACAAATGGAAAGAGCAAGCCCTTGAAGTTCAAATCTTGTTATAACCCAGTTCAAGGATGTGGATTTTGATGTTAAAAGAGGTTCTATCACCTGCCCAAGTTATCTCAACTAATTAGTTGCAGTCCTTGAAGTTGGCAGATTCAATAACTACTGGAACTAGAGACATCAGCCTCTCAAGTGTTAACAGGAGTCCAAAGCTGTGTAGCTTCCTTGGGCTTCCCATGGAAGATGAAATGGCTTTGCTCTGTCATGCACTAGAGAGCTCACTGGTGATAGAATGGGGAAATGGACTTTAACTTGATAAAACAAAGATACATCTAATGCTTACAGTCATCAATCATATGCCTCAGATATAGAGAGATAATCATGTTAGAGATGGTCTAAAATGCAAGCCATCCAAGGAGACACAAGCCATGTGTGGACTCAGAAAACATCTCTGGTCCTTTCTAATCCCAAAATTTCTGAGTCCCTGGAAAAGTGGGGAGGAAGGAAAGAGCCTGTGAAAAGCGGAAGTAATGATTCAGTGACGATGATGGCTGCTTTTTCACTCTGGACAGTGATCTAGAGAATAAAGAATAGATTTTTCTTTATTTTCTAAGATGCAGATAGGAAGAATGGAGGGGAATGGAGTAAGGATTAACACAACTGGAATTGAAGACACAAAAGAATGCAGGGAACAAGTAGGTAGAGAAAAGAAAAAGAGGAAGTTTTCCTGAAAACTATTTGAAGGGACACCACATCTTAAACCTGATAACACCTAACAAACTCAGCCCCAAGTATCCGACAAAAATAAGAGAAAGGGATCACGTAATTGAAAAAAATTCAAAAACTTATTTTTAGTCCATTTCTTTACCTCTTCCAAGCAGATATATTTAACCAAGCATTACAACTGGTGTTATGTGCTGTTTGAATTGTGTCCTCCAAAAAAGGTATGTTGAAACCCTAACTCCCATTACCTCAAAATGTGACCTTCTTTGGAAATAAGGTCTTTACAGAGGTAACCAAGTTAAAGTAAGATCCTTAGGGTTGGTCCTAATCCAAACAGACTGTGTCTTTATTAAAAAGGGTAATTTAGACACAGAGACAAACAGGCACAGAGGGAAAATGCTATGTAGTGATGAAGGCAGAGACCGGGGTGATACATCTACAAGCCAAGAAACCCCAAAGATTGCTAGTCAACCACCAGAAGCTAGGAGAGAGTCAGGGAACAGATTTTCCTTCAAAGCTGGCCTATTTCCAGGAGGAATCAAACCTGCACTCAGCTTGATCTTGGACTTCTAGCCTCTAGAACTCTAAGACTGCAAATTTCTGTTTAAGCCAGAGCTGGTGGGTGGTATTTTGTTAAAGTAGCCCTAGAAAATTGACAATATAACTGGCTATTCTGAGTTTCACCTTTTCCAGACACACACTTTCTAAGTAAAGTTCTGAAGTGCTCTACAATTATGAAGCTCAAAGTCAAATCAGAGCAGGAAATAGTCACAGAGGTCATTGAGTACAACTCTCATTTTACAGACAAGAACATCAGAAGTCAGGAAGAGTGAGCAGGTTGCCCAAGTCCTCACAGTGGAAAAACCAAAACCATAACTAGGTGTCCTAACCCAGGCATCCTAAGTTCCAGGCCACAGCTCTTCCCACCAAGACTTGATTGTTCCCAAACTGCAAACACGGCTCTCGAATAACTGTACGCTGAGTGCGCTCATCTTAAGTGTGATACCAGAGGCTGGTGTTCATTATCTCAGTAGCGTGACAGTTGGTGGAGGGGTGGGGGGGGTGTCATCTTATTCCCTAGGGAATATGACCAAGAGCTGCATCAGGAAGGCCACTGCTAGGAGGACTAGATGCACCTGCTGTCTGCAGACATATTATACTGCTGGTCCTTCCCCACCTTCCTCTGTAACCCTGCCCAGATGGTCAGACCAGGGAACTGAGAGGGCTGGAAAGGAAAGGATTTCACACTAGCTCAAATGCCCAGGGGTGTGTGTGTGGGGGGGGGCAGGGGGACAGTGACTACAACATATATTTTCTAGGATCTCACAGAATTCAACTGAGAATAAACTTTCTGATCCCCAGGTAAATGTTCAAGGAAGGAGGCATGTTCTTCACCTCCTCCACATCTATAAGAAAAGACAGCACTGAGCAATTTATCCCCAGCCTTACAGATCAAAGGAGAGCAGAGGCTTGGACTTTTGAAGTGGCTTGTCCTCCCAAGTCAGAAGGCATGTGGGTTGGTTTCCTCTCCAAAAGTCCTCAAAAAGCACAAGAGGAAAATAACTTCATAAAGGGGGCTGCCTCGAGCAGACCCTTGATTTCTGTCCCACCCAGTAAACATGCTGAGTGCCCAATAATGGCACATTTAAAGGGACAACAATTAAGTAAAACTCTGCTGAATAAGGCATGGCTTTGTCTACCAATTCAGACTGAAGGAGCAAAGGAAAGGGACTCTTTCTCTTAATGTCTGCTGAGACAGTTTCTCTGGGTTTGGTCTCTCAGGAGGAGGAATGAGGCAGAGCTGCATTTAAAGTGGCCTAGAAACTGGAGAGTGTTATGCTAAGTGAAATAAGCCACACAGAGAAAGACAGATACCATATGTGTTCACTCTTATGTGGATCCTGAGAAACTTAACAGAAACCCATGGGGGAGGGGAAGGAAAAAAAAAAAAAAGGTTAGAGTGGGAGAGAGCCAAAGCATAAGAGACTCTTAAAAATTGAGAACAAACTGAGGGTTGATGGGGGGTGGGAGGGAGGGGAGGGTGGATGATGGGTATTGAGGAGGGCACTTTTTGAGATGAGCACTGGGTGTTGTATGGAAACCAATTTGACAATAAACTGCATATATTGGGAAAAAAAATAAAGTGGCCTAGAGCTCCATGGAGTTGATGGGCAAGGAAGGATCTTGGATCACCTGTACAAAAGGGCACCACGAAGTCCTTGGTTCAGATGCTCAGACAGACACAGGACTGTGGACGGAAACTAGGTAGGGTTTGGGGCTGCTGGCCTATCTTCCTTCTTATGCCTACTTGCACACTACTCCTACCCCAACAATAACCAGATAGAATTTGCTGAAATGATTAGCTTCTCACCTTGCCTTTTTCTAAACGGCCATTTTCAGCTTGGTGCAGACAGACATGGCAGTGAAGGTGAATGTGTGGCCTGTTTTCTTTCAAAGTATAGAATCAGAGTTTTCTCTGCTTATAGCCTGACCTACCTGCCCAGTCACTTTGTACATTTCTAGGCTTCAAGGAGGATATGGATCCAAAAGTAAATAACTATCCTTGCCATGACTTTTAAGTAGATACTTAAATATTACATATATACACATGCTATGGACTGAATGTTTGTACACCCCAAAATTCATTATGTTGAAGTCCAATCCACTATGTGATATGATGGTATTTGAAGAAGGGCTTTCGGGAGGTCATTAGGGTTAGATGAGGTCATGACAGTGGGGCTCTCATGATGAGATTAATACCCTTTTTAAGATTAATACACTTTAAAAAAATTTTTTTTTCTTAATGTTTTCATTTATTTTTGAGACAGAGAGAGACAGAACATGAGCAGGGAAGGGGCAGAGAGAGAGGGAGACACAGAATCTGAAGCAGGTTCCAGGCTCTGAGCCATCAGCACAGAGCCCAATGCAGGGTCGAACTCACAGACTGTGAGATCATGACCTGAGCCAAAGTCGGACGCTCAACCGACTGAGCCACCCAGGCGCCCCTGATTAATACACTTTTAAGAGTAAAAAAGATCTGTCTTGTGAAGACACAGTGAGAAGTAGGCTAACAAACCAGGAAACAGACTTATAGCAGAACCCAACCATGCTGCCATCCTGCTCTTAAACTTTCAGCTTCCAGAACTGTGAGAGAAAAATATTTGGTGCTTAAGCCACCCAGGCTATAGTATTTATTATAGTAGCCCAAGTTTACTAGGACAATACATATATAAACCCATTTTTTTTGCAGGGGATGGGGTCTGTCCAACCCTTCCATTTTCCAACCTTGACACACTTTACCAGGAGTTGTCCTTCCCCTCTTCATCTACAAAGTCACTGAGGGAAGAGCCATGTGTAGACAAAGTACCCCTGTCCCTGTGAATCACAACACCCCCTTAGCCTATTGGACCAGATGATGTCCCCTCCTGAGGAATTTGGAATTCGAACTGATACATTAAGCCTCAATCAGGCTGTGCTTGCAAATGGAGGAGATACAACACAGGACCTGTTGGCAATGGTCATTTTCTGCCAAGTGGATTGGAAAGTAGAGAAAAATTCTCTTCAGCCAGACATATGGATAAACTAGACTTACAGAGAAGCAGGGAAAAGAGAGAGTGAGAGAATCCTTAAATCTCCACAGGGCTTTAACTCCTGGTTCCATAACATCCCTAAGAGCCAGCTGCCCCTTTACCTTGAGTTTCTTGAGAATGCTCTGGCTTGGGCTAGCTCATGTAGACTTCTGTTCCTTACTACCAAAAGTCCTCATTTACCAGAAATCATCTATGAAACCACTGGTTGGGCAATGGCCAAGAGCAGAACACCATGGGACTCCCCCAAAAGCACCTCCCAGGAAGCTGTGCAAATTTACCTGTGTCTTTCAAGCCACATTTTATCACCTTGCTCGCGAGGCTAAAATTTGAGTTTCTAGGATGACTTGATGACATCCGGACACTCTGATCACCACTATTTTACTTTGAACTGGTACACTGACCCCAACCAAAGTCCTGCATTCATTCTAGCTGCCATGTTGGTTTTTTTTTTTTTTAACATTTATTCAATTTTGAGAGACACAGAGCATGAGTGGGGGAGGAGCACAGAGAGAGGAAGACACCGAATCTGAAGCAGGCTCCAGGCTCTGAGCACAGAGCCTGACATGGGGCTCGAACCCACGATCCATGAGATCATGACCTGAGGTTGGATGCTTAACCCACTGAGCCACCCAGGCACCACTAGCTGCCATGTGTTCAGAAGGGTAATAGGTCACAATCCCTTATCTGAAATTTCTGAGGACCAATGTTTTTGGAACTCGGAATTTAAAAAATTTTAAAAAGTATGACCCATACATCATAAATTACACACTGCCCCCAACAGGGTCTGGGGCTGTTCCCTAACCAAACATGTTAATATTTCTGTAGCAAAATGCACAAATATTTTTTTAACTGGGTTAAACAAATAGTTTTATATCAAGTTTTCCTGCCAAATAGGTTCACATCAACTTCAAGCAAGATTCTGTCCTCAAGTGATTTAGTAAAAACCTTAGTTTCAGGGAGAAGAGTCCAAGATGGTGGAGTAGAAAAAACCCAAAGTCACCTCCTACATATAGAATCTATACCTATATATAGAGCAGTACCTCCTAAAGAAACTGAGGATTGACTGAACAGCTTCTGCACACCAAAGAACAGAGGGATCACATAGGGAACAGCAGAGACAGAGCCGGGACCCTACTCTTGAAGCTACAAACTGCAGGGGGTGGATAGCACTGAGGGGCCCACGTGCAGATTTGACTGCCCTGGGGTACGGCAAAACAAAAATAAAAATAAAACAAAACAACAAAACCCAGCTGTTTAAAGGGCAACTGGCATACATGTGAAGGAAACCCATTTACTAATCCTAGAGCATGAGCTAAATGGTGAGGTAACTGCTGGAAGTCTCTCTGGGGTCAGAGGTACCAGCAATCACCACTGTTTACATTTCCCCTCCACTTTGATAGCACAGACAGGAGCAGGGTCTGGGTGCTCTAGCTGGTCTGCCACTTCAGTGAGGCCAGCCGCTAGCCCACACCAGCTCCAGCAATCCCCCACCGTGACCCCCCCACACACACACACACTCACTCTAGCCTCAGACATCCTACCATGGTGCCACCTGTATAAAAGCCCTGGCCTATTCCCACTCCAGATAACCCACCAGGGCAGCCCCAGTGCACAGCACCCTGGGAACACCTGGCCTGCGCCCATTTCAGCTCGAGCCATCCCAACAGGCTGGCCCTAGCGCAGAGTGTCCTGGGACTCCTGGCCTACACCTGCTCCAGCGCCAGCCAGCCAGCTGAAGCTAACAGGCGCATGCAGTCCGTACAAGGGATGTTCCTACACAAGTCCGCTCCTTCAAGACTGGGAAAGGTGAGGGGCGCCTGGGTGGCTCAGTCGGTTAAGCGTCCGACTTCGGCTCAGGTCACGATCTCGCAGTCCGTGAGTTCGAGCCCCGCGTCAGGCTCTGGGCTGATGGCTCAGAGCCTGGAGCCTGTTTCCGATTCTGTGTCTCCCTCTCTCTCTGCCCCTCCCCCGTTCATGCTGTGTCTCTCTCTGTCTCAAAAATAAATAAACGTTAAAAAAAAATTAAAAAAAAATAAAAATAAAAAAGACTGGGAAAGGTGGGTGTTTTGCTTATTAATTCAGTAAAACAGAGAAAATCAAACAAAATGAGGAGACAGAGGATTATGCTCCAAATGAAAGAACAAGACAAAACTTCTGAAAAAGAACAGAATAGAGATAAACAATCAACCTGAGAAAGAGTTCAAAGTCTTAAAGATACTCACCAGACTTGAGAGAAGAGTGGAAGAACTCAGTGAGAACTTCAACAAAGAGATAGGATATATGAAAAAAACTAATCAGAGCTGAAAAACAACTGAAATTAAAAATATGCTATAGATAATCAACAGCAGATTAGAGGATCTAGAAGAACAGATCAGTAATCTGGAAGATAGGGTAATAGAAAGCACTCAAACTGAACAGCAGTAAAAAAAAAAAAAAAAAAAAAAAAAAAAAAGAGCTATATGAAGGGGAACTCTGGGACACCAAGAGTCTAACATTTACATCATAGGGTCTCGAAGGAGAAGAGAAAAGGGTAAAAAATGTGTTTGAAGAAATAATAGCTGAAAACTTCCCTAACCTGGGGAAGGAAACAGACATTCAGGTCCAAGAAGCATAGAGAACCCCAAACACGATGAACTCCAAGAGGTCTACAATAAGACACAAATGATTAAAATGGTAAAAATTAAAGATAAAGAGAGAATCTTAAAAAGCATCAAAAGCAACTAGTTATATACAAGGAAAACTCCATAAGACTATAGGCTGATTTTTCAGTAGAAACTTTATAAAACAGAGAGAGTGGCATGACATATTCAAAGTGCTAAAAGGAAAAATCTCAAAGCCAAGAATACTCTCTCCACCTGGCAAGGTTATCATTCAGAACCAAAGAAGAGATAGTTTCCCAAACAAAAGTTAAAAGAATTCTCCACCACTACACAGCCTTACAACAAATATCAAAGGGACTTCTTTAAGTGGAAAAGAAAAGGCCATAACTAGAAGAAAATTATGAAATGAAATAAAACTGCATTGGCAAAGGCAAACATAGAGCAAAAGTAGTAGATCAATCATTTATAAAACTAGTATGAAGGTTAAAAGACCAAAATAGTAAAATCAATTACAGTTGACTCTTAATGAAGAGATTAGGGGCACTGACATCCTATACATATAACTTTTTACTCCCCAAAATTTAACTACTAATAGCCTACTATGAATCAGAAACCTTACCAATAACATAAACAATCAAATAACACACATTTTGTATGTCGTACATATATATACTGTATTCTTACAATAAAGAAAGCTGTAGAAAAGAAAATGTTATTAAGACCATAAGGAAGAGAAAATATGTTTATAGTACCATACTGTGAAACTTTCCACATAGGAAAAGAAAATGAGTTAAGGGATTCATAAAAGAAACAGATGTAAAATATGACATCATATACATAAAACATGTAGGGAGAGGAGTAAAAATGTAGTGATTCTAGAATTTGTTTGAATTTAACTAACCATTAAGTTTAAACTGCTATATATTTAGGATGTTAACTATGAACCTCATGGTAACCACAAACCAGAAACCTGTAACAAATATACAAAATATAAAGAGAAAGGACTCCAAGCATAACACTAAAGAAAGCTATAAAACCATAAGAAAGCAAGATAAGAAGAAATAAACAGAAAAGAACCACAAAAAAACAACTAGAAAACAATTAACAAAATGACAATAATACCTATGAATAATTACTTTAAATGTAAATAGCCTAAATGCTCCAAAAGATGTAGGCGACTGAATAGATTAAAACAACAACAACCAAAAACAAGACCCATCTGTACACTGCCTACAAGAGACTTACTTCAGACCTAAAGATATATGTAGATTGGAAGTGAAGGGACAAAAAACATATACCATCCAAATGGAAGTGCACACACACACACACACACACACACACACACACGCCAGGATAGTAATACTTATATCAGACAAAATAGACTTTAAATACTGCAGCAAGAGACAAAGAGGGGCACTACATAATGATCAAGGGATCAATCTAATAAAGGATATGGCAATTGTAAATATCTATGCACCCAACGTTGGAGCATCTAATTACATAAAGCAAATATTAACAGACACAAAGGGAAAATTTGATACTAATACAATAATAGTAGGGTACTTTAACACTCCACCTATATCAACAGATAGATCATCCAGAAAGAAAATCAACAAGGAAGCGGTGGCTCTGACAGCACAATAGACGAGATAGTTTTAACATATGTGTGTGTGTGTGTGTGTGTGTATGTTTTTAACATATATATATATACACACATGTATATTTTAACATGTATATACGTATGTATGTGTATGTATGTATGTATATATATATATATGTGTGTGTGTGTGTGTATACACACACACACACACACACACAAACACTCCATCCAAAAACAGAATACACATTCTTTTCAAGTGCAAATGGAACATTCTCCAAGATAGATCATATGTTAGGCCACAAAATAACTCTCAAAAACTTTAAGAGGACTAAAACCATATCAAGCACCTTTCTGACTGCATCAGTATGAAACTAGAAATCAACTACAAGAAAAAAAATGGAAAAAATATAAAAACACATGGAGGCTAAACATGATACTAAACAACCAATGGGTCAATGAAGACATCAAAGAGGAAATTTTAAAAAAATAACTGGAAACAAATGAAAATGGAAATACAACAGTTCAAAATATTTGGGAGGCAGCAAAAACAGTTCTCAGAAGAAAGTTAATAGCAATACAGGCTAACAAAAAAATACAGAATAAACTACATTACCTTACACCTAAAAAACTAGAAAAAGAAGAATAAAGGCCAAAGTTAGAACAAAGGAAATAACAAAGATCAGAAAATAAATAAATGAAATAAAGTCTAAATAAGAGACTAATAAAGAGACCAACGAAAACTAGAAAAGACCAATGAAACCAAGAGCTGGTTCTTTGAAATAATAAACAACAATGATAAACCTTTAGTCACGTTCATAAAGAAAAAAAATAGAAAACTCAAAATTGGAATGAAAGAGAAGTTACAACCTACACCACAAAAATACAAAGGATTAGAAGAGATTGCTAGAAAAAAATTATATGCCAACAAATCAGACAACCTAGAAGACGTAGATATTCCTAGAAATATACAATCTTCTAAGAATGAATCAGGAAGAAATAGAAAATTTGAATAGACCTATCACTAGTAACAAGTTGAATCAGTAATCAAAAAATTCTCAATACACAAAGTCCAGGACCAGATAACTTTACAGGTAAAATCAACCAAACATTTAAATAAGAGTTAATACCTATTCTTCTCAAACTATTCCAAAAAATAGAAGAGAAAGGAAAGATTCTAAATATATTCCACAAGGCCAGCACTATTCTGATAACAAAACCAGACAAAGACACTACAAAAAAATTTTAAAAAATTAGAGGCCAATATCCCTGATGAGCAGAGACACGAAAATCTTCAATGAAATATTAGAAAACCAAATTCAACAATACATTAAAAGAATCATTTAGAACACCTGGGTGGCTCAGTCAGTTGAGTGTCTGGCTCTTGATTTCGGCTCAGCTCATGATCTCACGGTTCGTGGGATGGAACCCCACATCGGCCTCCAAGCTGTCAGCGTGGAGCCTGCTTTGGATTCTCTCTCTCTCCCTCCCTCTCTGCCCCTCCCCCAACTCTCTTTCTCAAAAAATAAACTTAAAAAAAAGAGAGAAAGATCATTCACCACCATCAAGTGGGATTTATCCCAAGGATGCAAGAATGGTTCAACCTGAATCATCCACAAAATCAACATGATACACTACATTAACGAAATGAAGGATAAAAATCATGATCATCTCAATAGATGCAGAAAAGGCATTTGACAAAATTCAATATCCATGTAAAAACTCAACAGAGTTGAAAAAATATATCTTAACATAATAAAAGTTATCTATGACAAGTCCACAACTAATATTATATTCAATGGTGAGAGGCTGAAAACTTTTTCTTTAAGATCAGGAACAAAACAAGAATGTCCACTCTTGCCACCTTTATTTAACATAGTACTGGAAGTCCTAGCCATATCAATCAGATAAGAAAAAGAAACAAAAGGCATCCAAATTGATAAGGAAGAAGGAAACCATCATTATTTGCAAATGACATAATATTTTACATAGAAAACCCTAAAGACCCCCACCAAAAAAAATCTATTAGAATAAATGAATTTCATAAAGTTGCAAGAAATGAAATTAATGTACAGAAATCTATGTTTTTATACACTTACAGCAAAGTAGCAGAAAGAGATATTTAGAAAACAATCCCATTTATAATGCATCAAAAATAATATACCTCAGAATAAATTTAACCAAGGAGGTAACACACCAGTACTACGAAAATTGTAAGACACTGATTAAAGAGACTGAAGATGACAAAAACAAATAGAAAGATACACCATGCTCATGGATTGAAAGAATATTGTGAAAATTTCCATGCTACCCACAGTGAGCTACCCAAAGAAAATGAAAACACTAATTCAAACAGGTGTATGTTTCCTATTTTTATTGCAGCATTATTTACAAGAGCCAAGATATGGAGGTAACCCAAGTGTCCACTGATAGATGAATGGATAAAAAAGATGTGGTACATATACACAATGGAATATTACTCAGCATTTAAAAGAATGAAATCTGGCCATTTGCAACAACATGTATGGACATAGAGAGTATAATACTAAGTGAAATAAGTCAGACAGGAAAAGACAAATACCATATGATTTTACTAATTTGTGGGATCTAAGAAACAAATGAACTAACAAGCTAGAAATAGACTCATAAAAAAAAAAAAGAAAAAAAAACAGAACAAACTGATGCTTGCCAGTGGCGAGCAGAGTGGGTTAATGGGCAAAATAGGCGAAACGAATTAAGAGGTACAAATTTCCAGTTAAAAAATAAGTCATGGGGATGAAAATTACAGCATAAGAAATACAGACAGTCAATAACACTGTAATAACTTTGTATGGTGACTGATGGTAACTACATGTGGTGAGCATTTCATAACGTTGAGTCACTATGTTGTACACCTGAAACTAATATAATATTGTTAACTATACTTCATATTTTCAAAAATTTTAGAGCTCTTGGTATTGTGGTCAGAAATCACTATTAACTCCCATTTAATAGATAAGTAAACTGATGGCCAGAGAGATTTAGTACTTTACTCAGGGTACCCCAGACACAAACAGGCCAAATTGGGATGCAAATCCAGGAAGTCTGGCGCAAAGGTAAAAGCCTTAATAGTACTCCACTAATTATACTGCCTCTCCAAACTTGACACTTCTGAGCATCAGGTTATCAGGCTGGTTCCAGATCTGGAAAACCACATGGAGAACAATTAAAAGAGAACTTGAGCTATTTAGCAAAGAGCAGAGAAAACCAAGGAGGAGATACCATGTTTTATTCAGATACCGGTCCCCTTCCCAGATTCCTTCCTTAACTCCATTTTTTATGAGAGGACATTAAGCTACCAAAGACTCTGGGATCAACTACAAAGATAAGAAGATTCTGAGAGATAGGAGCTGAGAGATGTGTGTAGGATGAACAAAGGCCAATCCTACTCTTTGCTGAAGTAAAGCAGAGGCAAGCTATGAATTAGAGGGTAGCTGTCAACAGCCTCAGATCTTTCTCTGTTAGCTTATTCATTTATCAAACACTTGTTGGGTACCTAGCCTGTGCACAACTGTCCTCAGTGCTGGGAAATGCCAAAGAACAAACTGCTCCTGCCTTCCTTTCTAATCTTATGTCCTCCTCTCTCCCACTCCTGCTAAATCCAGCCACAAGGGTCTGTCTGTACCGCAAACCCTCCCAGATTCTTTCCGCCATCAGGACCTTTGCACCTGCAGTTCCCCATTCCTGGCATATTCTGTTTCCTGTTCTTCAAGTGGCTCAGATTATACATCATTTCCCCAACGAGGGCATCCCTAACCATCCCATCTAGTTGCTTGATATGTTAATTTTCATCTTTGCACTTACTGGTATCTAATGTTTTTTTCCAGTATTTGTTTACCTTCTCCCCCTATTGAATTTAGTTTAATGACTTTTTTTGGTTTTGTTTCGCTTTTTAAGTAGGCTCCATGTCTAACATGAGGCTTCAATGCATGACCCTGAGATTAAGAGTCACATGCTCTACCGACAGAGCCAGCCAGGTGCCCCTGAATTTAGCTTAATGAAATCAGAAACTTCATCTGTTTTGCAGTCTGCTGTATTTATGATGTTTTGAATAGTACCAAGCATATAGCAAGTAGTCTATAAATATTTACTGAATAAATTAATAACCAAGAAATTATGCTTCCATTTTGGGGAATGTGTTAGCTTTGTTTTGAAAGCCTGTCCTGTGGTTGCAAACTAGAGAAAATATAATGAGCTGTGTGGTTGAGGTGGCTAAATGTAGAGCAACATCCAAACTCCTCCTCTTTAACAGGACTCCCACTGGAGTTTACTGACCCCAGCATTCTTTATAGAAAGGATTTGGTCATTGGGGTGTGGGTGGAAAAATGAAGTGTGCCATTTCTATGTCATGCCCTTAAAACAAAGGTAGATGTGGCCACTGGCCCTTTCTCTACTTCCCATTACCTGGAAGATGTCAGGATCTAAAGCAACCACTTTGGATCCAACAATAGAAATCCTGTGCATTGAGAATGACATAGCTGCTCTGCCAGCCTTAGACAGTTTACCTCTGGATTATGAAATAGACACAAATAAGCTTCCATCTTGTTTAAGCTGCTGTATTGGAGGGCGGGGGGCGGGGGGGCTGCTTGGTTACAACAGCTAATAACTCTAATAACAAGTCTTAGGTCTTTTTTCAGCAATTTAGAGGATCCTTGCTACACCTGGCCTGCCTCTCTCAGGAACCACTGCCTAAATACTATTTCCATATTTTTTCATTTTTAAATTTTATCCTTACCATCTTTCAAGTTAGTTTCTGTGTCCCACAACACATTGCCTTTGCAACCTTCCACGTGCAGAAAGGGAAAGGAAACACATTTAGTGAATGATGAGTAGGAGCCACTTACTATGCTAAATGCCTTGTCTATAATATCTTAACTCTCTCAATATGTCTGTGAATCCAATGTCATTTCAATTTTCCAAATAAGAAACAGACTCAAGGATGTTAGATGTCTGGTCCAAGGTCATACAACTATTAAGTGGCAGCGTTAGACTTTGAACCAGGTGAGAGCCAACTCTATAGAGCCACTACTCCATGCTGATACTGTGGCATGCACAATGACTGAGGGCTTGCATTTGTGTTCTTAGATTACTTTTTTTTTATAACTTATTAACATAATTGCATGACTTTTACTTGACTTGTCCGTATGCCATCTCTTTACTCAACTGTTAGGGCGTTTGCTTTTTATAAATTGTGGTCATATATAACATAAGATTTACCATTTAGGTATTTTTAAGTGTCCAGTTTAGTAACATTAAGCGCATTCAGGTTGCTGTAGAACCATCCACCACTATCTACCTCCAGAACTTGTTCATCATCTCTGAAAAAATATGAGAATCTCCATGAGTTTGTGTGTCGTCCTTGCACCAGGGGACATGCTAATCTTCTCTGCATTGTTCCAATTTTAGTCCATGTGCTGGCCAAGCGAGCACAGGGGGCCAAGTGTTTAAGTCACTGGTTTTCTCATTCTTGGCCTCTCTCCCTGTTTTCTTTCTTTCCTTCCTTCTGTGACCTGTTGCCTGCTGCTTAGTAATGAACCGGAGCATCCTAGCAATAGATGTGCCTGTTCAAAGTCATGAGAAAGAGGAAGGAGAAATAAACATAAAAGGGCCTGGCTTGGATCCTATCTTTATCCTCTGCCCCAACCAATCCCCAGGGAGGAAGGGGATTGAGCAAGGAAACTGGAGACTCACAAACAGCCTAATTTAAAATGGAATCACTGTGAAGTTTCTTAGCCCTTCAAACAGCAAGTTAGCAACTCTGATCTGCTCTGCCCTGCATGACTCACTGTCCGTGCCAAGTACTGCCTGCGTCTCGGAACTTCGTCCTCCTCATCTCAAGCTCCCAGGCCCTACCTCCATTTTCTCCTTTCCTTCCTCCTACTCTCTCTCCTCTGGAGGTTTTCACCACCTGCAAGAAAGCATGGCAGGGAGAAGTGTCGGTGCTTTAAGGGGAGGAGATCGATTCAGTGTGAATTTCTGTTTTCCATGAAAGGCTTTTCCATGAGAACACCAGCATTTGAGAGTTTCACTGCCCTCTCACTCGGCGGTGACCCTTCCCCAAATCCCTACAAACACCGGAGCTGCTCTGCTTCTCCAAAACATGCTTTGTCCCCACAAATGCTACTTGTGGGAAGAGGCTCTGAGTTTGGCCTGCTCCTGCCATTTGATTATTTGCTTATTGTGCTGATTCGATACATAAGTAAGCATTCGGGCTTCTAATTTATACTCTATGTGATTTTGAAAGCCTAACGATGGGTGCAAAGAGCTTGAAGCTGTTGCAGTGCGGCTTCCATTACCATGCTTGCGTGAGCCTGAATCTGTTGCCCGCCCTTCTCCCTCACCCTCACAGGGTCGATGGGAGACAGCCTAGGGTGCAAGCCAAGCATCTCTCTCGGACCCGGTGGGGGCAGCCTGAAGCTGGGCTGAGCCCATCAGGAGAATGGAAATGGTGTAGATATCCAGGCCTGGTCCTTGAGAAACCGAAAACCTCATAGACAGGGGAAATCAATGTGCAAAGTTATACCTGCCATCAGTAAAAAGGTGCGTTTGCAAGAGTGACAGTAATGATTAGGGTCATGTGGGGCATGAAGAAGGACTTCCTGCTAAGGCAGTTTCAGTATAAATCATTTTTCTTGTTAAATATTTTGGGGTGTTGTTATTGTAACAGCAAAACACATTCTTGGTAGGAAAATCATACATATATTCGAATCCTTCCAATCCCACAATACAGAGATAACTGTTGTATATATTTCTTTAAAACTTATTCCATTTAGGTAAAGAAATTGTGGTTTATATACACAATGGAGTACTACGTGGCAATGAGAAAGAATGAAATATGGCCTTGTAGCAACGTGGATGGCACTGGAGAGTGTGATGCTAAGTGAAATAAGCCATACAGAGAAAGACAGATACCATATGTGTTCACTCTTATGTGGATCCTGAGAAACTTAACAGGAACCCATGGGGGAGAGGAAGGAAAAAAAAAAAAGAGGTTAGAGTGGGACAGAGCCAAAGCATAAGAGACTCTTAAAACCTGAGAACAAACTGAGGGCTGATGGGGGGCGGGAGGGAGGGAAGGGTGGGTGATGGGTAGTGAGGAGGGCACCTTTTGGGATGAGCACTGGGTGCTGTATGGAAACCAATTTGACAATAAATATCATATATTTAAAAAATAAATAAAATTTAAAAATTAAAAAATTAAAACTTATTCCATTTAATTTTACTTACTTTAGCAGGGAAAAAAGGTGAAGTGAAACTAAAGGAGCTGAATTTTATGTATATAGTTCTTCAAACAAGACCTGTTAGTTACTAAGGAACTCTTCGAGTAAGTTACAAAATTAGGAGGCTTAGATATTAGGGTCAGTGGATATTATTTAAATTTTTTTAAGCTTATTTATTTATTTTGAGAGAGACCGAGACAGTGAAAGCGGGGGAGTGGCAGACAGAGGGGGAGCGAGAGAAAATCCCAAGCAGGCTCCACACTGTCAGCACAGAGCCCAATGCAGGTCTTGAACTCACAAAACCATGAGAGATCATGACCTGAGCTGAAACCAAGAGTTGGACACTTAACTGACTGAGCCACACAGGCAGCCATCAGTGAATATTATTTAAAGTTTATGCTTCTTAATGACCATAAGTTTGTTCCCAAATTTATTTTTTATTTTTTTTTAAGTGTATTTATTTTTGAGAGACAGAAAGACAGAGCACAAGCAGGGGAGGGGCAGAGAGAGAGAGGGAGACACAGAACCTGAAGCAGGCTCCAGGCTCTGAGCTGTCAGCACAGAGCCCGATGTGGGGCTTAAACCCATGAACCATGAGATCATGACCTGAGCCAAAGTCAGATGCTCAACCAACTGAGCCACACAGACACCCCAGTTTGCTCCCCAATTTCGAGGTTTAGAGGACTGTCCAGTCAAAATCCAAAGTCACCTTTGCTATGTTAAAAACAACAAAATCATATTCCTTTATTTTTTGAGGGATAAACCAAAAGAGAAAATGAGAACAAAATTTTATATCTAAGTTTGCCCTCTGGGTGATTCTTCAAAAGAACTATTAGGGAAAATCTGATCCGTAAAGAATAATACGCTGTAAAAATGGCAAACCACTTTCAAGAATAAAAAACAACACATTCAACACAGAGAAATGTTTGTGCCCAGTACTCATTACAAATTCAAACATATTTAATTCAGAGCCCATCACTATTTCTTTCACACCAACTGCTCAAAATCTAATTTGCTTCATATTTAGACCAGGACTTTCTTGTAGAGTGTTTTATTCTATTTCCCAAACTATTCAGTGGCCATTCTTTCTCTTGTTGGAAAAGAGAGACTTTACACCACCATGTTATTGATAGCCAGCTATAGTGACACTTCTAGATCCTAATCACAAGATCTGTGCAGCGTTACCCTTTCTTCCTGAAGACTGTTTCCATGGAGCCCTCTGACTTCCCCTTCTGATTTGGACTCCCCACCGTCTACGCGTGTGAAACAACTGTCACCGTCCTAGGATTTCTCTCATCATTGTCCTCTAGATTGGTCTCTTGGATCCTATCTTTTCCTCTTTCTTGGGTTCTGTTTCTGTTTGGCTCTAGTACAGTTGTGAGTAACTCTTCTAGAAAAAGTATTTCGAAGACAATCTTTCTGAGTCCCTGCCTGCATCTGAAAATATGTATGCTTAATCTAGCTGGGATGTATTTTCAAATATATTTGAATGTTCAAATATTTCCCCCAGAATGTGGAACTCCCCACTGCATGTTCTTTCAAAATCCAGTGTTGCTAATGGGAACTTGATCCAGTTCGACTTGAGTCCCTTCATAGGCAAGCTTGTGTTTGCTCTGAGAACTTGAAGGATATTCTTTTTATCCTTGTAGGACAGAAATTTCACCAGTATGTATCTAGATGGACCCTTTCAATCTGAAGAACCAAATCATTTCCCTGTTTTGATTATGTCCTCTGTGTTCTTTTCATCCTTCTGAGATTCCAGTTGGAGGATATAGAGGGTACACTGCTAAGATCTTTTCTCAGCCTCCTTCTCGAACTTTTTCTCTATTTTTACATCACATATCTAAGTTTTAGAAGATTTCTTTTTTCAACTTATCTTCCAGATTACTAATTCAGTCCTTGGCTGCTTCTATTTTTTAGATTTTGGTGGAATGTCAAAATTAACTTTGGTAATCATATTTTCAAGATTCTGGTTTTCTGATTATTCCTTTCAATGTAAGAATATAAGTCAGTCCTCTTCAGTCTCTCCATGTTTAACATTTTGTTTTTAAGTAATCTCTACACCCAGCATGGGGTTTGAATTTATAACCCCTGAGATCAAGAGTTTCCTGCTCTACAGACTGAGCCAGCCAAGCACTCCTCTCCAAGGGTTCTAATGAGACGTCAAAAGTTTCCCTCCTCCCTAGTGTTAGTTCACTTTACCTTAGGGGTATGCTGTTCTATTTAGACTCCTTTTGTGCTGAGGGTTTTCTTTAATTACCTATTTATCTTTGTCCTTAGATCAGGACCAGTTTGCCCTGGGCTTCCTCTGAGCTGGTTTTTGAGCTATATTTTGAGAGGTGAGGACTCATTGGCAAAGTCTGTGTAAAAGCATCCCAGGTTGACTGTTTTGTTTCTTGTGGGGGAAGAAGTAAGCAAATCAGGGTCAAGGCAAAGAAATTAATATGACTAGGAAAAAAAGTGTCCCACTGAGGGTAAAAAAGAGAGGGATAAAATTGGAAGGTGTGAATTTAAGATGGTAACTAACAAAGGATTTTTAATGGCGGGTGGGGGGATATGCCGGTATGATATGAAATGGAAACACTTCCAATTTCCTGATCACCATAGACCCTACCCCTGCCACCACCTGCTGCTGTCCTCCCAGAGAAGACATGGAGACTGATTTCCATTTTTTACTTGCCTCGCAAGAAACAGAAGTATCTGCTCCTGCCTCTCCCTGGGGTCCTTCACAACTGAGAGAGAAGCCATGAAGCAACCTGAAAGAGGAGAGGCCCCGTTGTTCAGGGTCCAAGGGTACAGCACAGTCCTGGCAGGCTGCTCAGGTTCTGGGTCAGTTCCCACTTTGGGCAGCACACCTTATTGCTTAACACCACCATGCTATGGTCATGTTGCTTCCTAGCTGGCCTTCCCGGTCGATTTAACACATGACGTCTCTGTGACTTAGCCAACTCTGATTAGTGCAGTAACCTTGATGGGCTTTGCATGCTATCAGAACGTTTTCTTTTAAAGCTACTACTTACGAAAAATCTCAAACATGTTCAAGGGTAAAGAAAACAGTATAATGAGCCCTCATGTGCCTGTCACCCAGTATCTTAGTCTATCTGGGCTGCTCTCACAGAATACCACGGACTGGGTAGCCTGTAGACAGCAGAAATTTGTTTTCTCACAGCTCTGGAGGCCAAGATCAGGGTGCAACTGTGGTCAGGTTCTGGCAAAAGCCCTCTTCCTGGTTCACAGACAGCCATCTTCTCACTGAGTGCTCACAGTGGGGAAGGGACAACGGAGCTCTTTGGGGTCTCTTTCATAGGGGTAGTAAGCCCATTCAGGAAGCATCCACCCCACAACATAATCACCTCCCCAAGGCCCAATCTCCTAAAACTATCACACCCGGTGGGAGGGGGTTAAGATTTCAACATATTAGCTTGGGGTAGACACAAACATTCCAGCTTCAACAACTACATCAACATTTTGCCAATTTAAGAACCTACTTTTAAGCAGCACCCATTTTTCAAAATGAGACTCTCCTTTTTAATAAACATGTGGCTAAGCCCCACCATTGGAAATGCTGTGATCAAGCCTCCCCCAAAAACCATAGTTTTAAAAAGTTTCTCAAGTGATTCTGAGGCCCACAGAAAATTGAGAGCCACTGCTGTAATGAAATGACAACAAGAACATGATTCTACCATATGCATAACATTCAAAAGCGTTTACTAGCAGAATACCCAGAAGACATAAAGGAAAAATGGTTATATCAGTCTATATGAAAAATGTAAATGGCAGTATAGCAAAAGACCACTAAAGAAAAGAAATACAGGGGTGCCTGGGTGGCTCGGTCAGTTAAGCGTCTGACTTCGGCTCAGGTCATGATCTCACTGTTTGTGAGTTCAAGCCCCACATTAGGCTCTGTGCTGACAGCTCAGAGCCAGGAGCCTGCTTCAGATTCTGTGTCTACCTCTCTCTCTGCCCCTCCCCCACTCACTCGCACATGTGCTCTCTCTCAAAAATAAAAATTTTTTAAAAATTAAAGAAAAAGAAAAGGAATACAAATAATACAATAAGAGAAATATGTTCAACTTATAAAATATCCTTAATTCATGGTGTTTATAAATTAGCAGCATTTAGTCAAAATAGCAGTAATTATAAAACCCCATAGACAAAGGCTGTGAACAAACATAACCTGTTAAGACTTGACAAGAAAATCTGAAAATGGCCAATAAATCTGTGTGCTCAGTCTCTTTAGAGATCAGTAAAATGCCAATTAGAATGATAAAGAAACAATTTCTAACCATCATATTAGCCAAAAGTGAAATGATTTCTAATCTCCCATGCTGGTTGAGATTTGGGAAGAAGACCACCCCCTTTAGTAACAGTAGGACTGTAAACTTGTTAGGTAGCAGTTAGACACCATGTATTAAAATGGTAATGCATATACCCTTGGACCCCAAATCTTACTTCGGGGCATCTAGCTAGGAAAAACAAAACTATAAACTTATTAAGATACGGAATAGTAATTATATATATTTCATAATATCATGTTTTACAATGTCAGCAACTTACACTTACTGAGGGCTTACTACGTGCCAAGAGCTGTGCTAAATACGCTACAAAGGACGTCTGACTTAATCCTTGCGACAGCTTGAGGTGGTAATTACCAAAGATTTGTTTTTAAATGTGCTAGTCAGTGTTGGAGTTGGAACTTGAAACTGTCAATATGACTGCAGAGTTCACACTCTAAGCCGCTGCAATGCACTGCCAAACTGGAGACAAATAACCAAAAAAGAAAACTAACCCAAATGCCCTTGACAGAGGCATGGTCTTTACAATGATATCAACTAGTACACAAAATGCCCAGTCACAATTAATATCCACTTTGGGGGTAGGGAAGTTGCAACACATTTGTTTTCCGTAGAAACAGAAAAAGGAAGTCATGATGGGGAAGGGACAAGTATAAAAGTCTTTGAAGAGATTTCTCTTCAAGTTTTTCCTGTAAATTCCTGGTTAGAAGGGTTCTGACCAAGCCATGGACAGAGTATGGGTTCCCCAAGTTTCCAATGAGAAGCAACTTTGTGGCCTCGTCCCAACTGGCCCTCCCAAGGAAAAACACTGAGGGTGTGAGCAACTTTTTTAATTGGCTGAGGGATGGTGCTTATGAGGATTCTGAGGGCCCTGGAAACATGGCCTCAATTTTCCTGGAAAATCACCACTTGTTCGTTTTATTTCCTTGGAATTTGGAGAGGATGTCATGAATACTGTGTTCTCATCAAGCCTATGGCTGACTCTGCCCTGAAGGCTTACTTATTAACTCCTGCTGAAAGGAGAGAAGATTCTTACCGAAGGCAGGGTCATTTGCCATCACGTTCTGGGTTTCAGGACAGACTCTCCAAAGCCTCTAGGTTTTATGTCTGGAGTGTGGGGAAAACTCCACAGATAAACCACATGCCAGAGCTGTAGCCTGGGAGCATATAATAGAATATGTTCTCAATTTGCTTTAAAATAGATTTAAATCGATAGTATGAACAAGTCACAAGGACCCATGTAGACAGTGTGTAATAAAGATTATTAATCTAATTGTGTGTGCCTGAAATTAAAAGAAAATAAACAAGTAGCAAGTATTACCCTAATACTCTAATAATCTATTTAAGAAACTGTGACAACCACTGTATTTTTTTCTTATTGTCAACTATTATTAATAGCTACTTAACCTAATCTTGTTCTCTTTTCAGACTCATGGGAGTAAATACACTTCTAACTTGTGCAAACCCCTGCCTTACAGTAAAATCTTGGAGGCATATTTACTGCTCGAGCACAAAAATGTGATATTTCCAGATGACTTTTCACACCAGGTCCTTGTAGAAAGTTCCTATTAAACTCTTTCCTTGTGGGAAAAGTCTGCTTATTACCAGCTTGTCCAAGAAGACAAGTGGCTCTCTTGTCAGGCCCAAGAACCCCGAGCACCGTGAACAATGTCACATCTTCCCAGCTTTTGACCAAAACAGAATGAGAAAAACCTGGGTTGAAGCATTAGATAGAAGTCAAGTGCTCAGATTCTGGGCAGATTATTATTTGGGTTCAGATATGAGCTCTGCCGTTACTAGCAAGATACTTCATTTCTCTGTGCCTCAGCTATGCCATCTGTAAAATCATGGGGCAATAACTGTTCCTCCTTCACACGTTTGTTGTAAGAAGCAAATGAGAAATTGCACATAAAACATACAGCACTAGGTCTGCACAGAGGAAACACTCCATAAAACTGACCTGTATCTGTTTTGTGTGTCACGAAAAAACCCACCTTTGACGGACCCTCCTTGACAGTTGGAAGAGCGGTTAAGCTCTTAGCTCTGGCATCTAACACACGTGGGTTCAAATATAGTTCTGGTATTCACTAGCCATGTGACCTGTGATTTTTCTTTCTTAACCTTTATAAGCCCTTTTTTGAATCTATAAAAATAGAAGTGACTGTAGCACCTCACCTCTTAGGCTTGTTGGGAGGATTAAATGAGATAATGCATGTCCTCTCCAATGCCTGGCACTTTAGTAAGTGTCCAATAAATGTTAATGGCTTTTTATTTTCATTTTAATACTTTTGATTTCAATTCTGCTTGAATCAAGTACAGTTGACCCTTTAAACAACACAGGATTGAGCTGTAGAGGTCCACTTACACATTTTTTTCAATAAATACAGCACAGTACTCTAGATGTATTTTCTCTTCCTTATGATTTTCTTGCTTACATTTTCCTTTCTTGGTTTACCTTATTGTAAGAACACAGTATGTAATACTCATAACATACAAAATACGTGTTAATTGTAATATGTGTTATCAGTAAGGCTTCCAGTCAACAGTAGACTATTAGTATTAAGTTTGGGAGGAGTCAAAAGTTAACAGGAATTTTCAACAATGTCGGGGGTCAGCTCCCCTAGACCCCATGTTATTCAAGGGTCAACCATACTCATTAATTAGAGCACAATGGACTTCCCTGTTTTAAAAATGCAGTAAACCTGCAAATCTCATCAGTCCATTTTTGGGGGTCAAATTGTGGCTCAGGAGTCAGAATATAAAGATACTGGACATGACTCTTAGCCAGAGCTAAGAGCTTAACCATTCTCCCAACTGTCAAGGAAGGTCCATCCAAGGTGTTTTGTTTTTTTTTTTCATGACACACAAAACAAAAAATAAAGATACGTGATCTCAAGAAATATCAGAAGCTTGGATTTTTTAAACTCTAAAACCAAACATAAATGTCTCCTCTTATTAAGATTTTCACAGGGTAATGGATGAAACATGTTCTGTAAACTATAAAATACAAAATGTAAGACTTCATCATTTTCTCAAGATAAGTAAGGACTTAATAAATATAAACAGAGCATAATATAGACCTATAAAATGATTTCTCCATTGGCTGGATTTTTTATTTCCGAATAAGTTTAAAGTGATTAATAATCTCTTAGTTTGGAGCTGGACAGAAGGACAGAATTCCATCTACAATCATCAGTTAAGCAGTGTATGTGCTTTGGGAAAATTATTCCCAGAGAATGGAGACACAGATCCATCTTCAGCATATTGAGAAAGGAGCAAACCTTTACTTCTAAGTGCCAGGCCAAATCATTTGGCCATGGATTATGCTTTGGCACTTGGTGGATAATATTTCCTTTTGCTAATTTTTATTCTGTATCTCAATAAACTCTCCCATGCAAAGAGCCAAATATCTGAAGGTCTCTCAGTTTCTCTCTCTCTCTGAAAATAAATCTATAAACATCAATAGAATGTGATAGGCTAGTGTTCACACTTGTACAAAAAATGAACTGCAATTAAGCCAGGCAAAACAGAAAAATCCATGATTATTTACATTCCTCAAAATTGCAACTGGTAGGTATTTTTTGTTGTTTGTTGTTATTGTTTTCTCTTTTTTTAAGAGTATACTTTTTTCAATCAACGTCATACTATGCATCTTTTCCGAACACAATGCTAAGAATCTAGAAATCAACCACAAGATAAAATATGAAAAGACCAATGGAGGTTAAACAACATGCTACTAAACAATGAATGGGTCAGCCAAGAAATCAAAGAAGAAATCAAAAATTACATGGAAACAACTGAAAATGAAAACACAATGGGATGAAAACACAATTGCTGCTTTTGGGATGCAGCAAAAGCAGTTCTAAGAGGGAAGTTTATAGCAATACAGGCCTACATCAAGAAGCAAGATAAATCTCAAATAAACAACCTAATCTCATACCTGAAGGAGCTAGAAAGAGAACAACAAAAAACCCCAAACCAGCAGAAAGAAGGAAATAATAAAGATTAAAGCAGAAATAAATGGTATAGGAACTAAAACAAACAAAAATCAATAGAACACTTGATGAAACCAGGAGCCAGTTCTCTGAAAAACTCAACAACACTGATAAACCTCTAGACAGACTTAGCAAGAAAAATAAGAGGGACACCTGGGTGGCTCATTCAGTTAAGCATCCAACTCTTGATTTCAGCTCAGGTCATGATCTCATGGTTGTGAAACTGAGCCCCGTGTAGGGCTCCACACTAAGCATGGAGACTGCTTAAGATTCTCTTCCTCTCCCTCTGCTCCTCCCCTGATTTCATGCGCATACACACCCTCTCTCTCTCAAAAAAAGAGAGAATCTCAAATAAATACAATCACAAATGAGAGAAGAGAAATAACAAATACCACAGACATACAATTATAAGAGAATATTATGAAAAACTATATGCCAACAACATTCACAACCCAGAAGAAATGGATAAATTCCTAGAAACATATAAACTAATAAAAGTGAAGCAAGAAGAAATAGAAAATTAGAACACACTGATTACTAGCAAAGAAATTCAATCAGTAATCAAAAAACTCCTAACAAACAAAAGACCAGGACCAGACAGCTTCATAGGCAAATTTCACCAAACATTTAAAGAAGAATTAATACCCATTCTTCTCAAAATATTCCAAAATCAGAAGAGGAAGGAAAACTTCCAAATTCAAACTTCCAAATTTATTCTATGAGGTCAGCGTTACCATGATACCAAAACCAGATAAAGACACTACAGAAAAAGAGAAGTACAGGCCAATATCTCTGATGAATACAGATGCAAAAACCTTCAACAAATTACTACCAAACCTAATCCAACAATACATTTAAAAAAAATCATTCACCGTGATCAAGGGGGATTTATTCTTAGGTTACAAGGGTGGTTCAATATTTGCAAATCAACCAACGTGATACATCACATCAATAAGTGAAAGGGTAAGAACCATACGATCATTTCAATAGATGCAAAAAAAGCATTTGACAGAGTATAACATCCATTCATGATAAAAACCCTCAACAAAGTTCAGAGGGAACATTACTCAACATAATAAAGGCTTTACATGAAAAACACACAGCAAACATTATACTTAATGGGGAAAAACTGAGAGCTTCCCCGAAGGTCAGGAACAAGACAAGGATATACACTATCACCACTTTTATTCAACATAATACTGAAGTCCAAGCCACAGTAATCAACAAGAAAAAGGAATAAAAGGCCCCCAAATTGGTAAGGAAGAAGTAAAACTTTCACTATTTGCAGATGACATGATACTGTATATAGAAAACACTAAAGACTCCACCAAAAAACTACTAGAACTGATAAAGGGATTCAGTAAGGTCACCAGATATAAAACCAATGTACAGCAATCTGTTGCATTTCTTAGGGGGTGCCTGGGTGGCTCAGTCAGTTAAGCGTCCAACTTCAGCTCAGGTCATGATCTCATGGTTTGTGAGCTGGAGCCCCGCATCAGGCTCTGTGCTGACAGCTTAGAGCCTAGAGCCAGCTTCAGGTTCTGTGTCTCCGTCTCTCTCTGCCCCTCCCCTGCTCATGCTCTGTCTCTCTCTCTCTCAAGAATAAACATTAAAAAAAGAAGAAATCTGTTGCATTTCTTCAATATTGAAGCAGCAGAAAGAAATTAAGAAAACAATCCCATTCCTATAAACACTAAAGAAATCGAATTAGTAGTCAAAAATCTCCCCAAAACCAAGAGTCCAGGGCAAGATGGCTTTCCAGGAGAATTCTACCAAACATTTAAGGAAGAGTTAGTACCTATTCTCTTGAAGATGTTCCAAAAACTAGAAATGGAAGGAAAACTTCCAAATTCTTTCTATAAAGCCAGCAATACCTTGATTCCAAAACCAGACAAAGACCCACTAAAAAAGAGAACTATAGACCAATTTCCCTGATGAACATGGATGCAAAAATCCTCAACAAGATATTAGCCAACCGGATCCAACAATACATTCAAAAAATTATTCACCACGACCAAGTGGGATTTATACCTGGAATGCAGGGTTGATTTGATATCCATAAAACAATCAATGTGATTCATCACATCAATAAAAGAAAGGACAAGAACCACATGATCCTCTCAATAGATGCAGAGAAAGCATTTGACAAAATACAGCATCCTTTCTTGATAAAAACCCTCAAGAAAGTACATCCCTACTTTTCTTTTATCCCAGAAGGATTATACCTCAAGATCATAAAAGCCATATATGAAAGACCCAATGCTAATATCACCCTCAATGGGGAAAAACAGATAGCTTTCCCCCTAAGGTCAGGAACAAGACAGGGATGTCCACTCTCGCCACTGTTACTGAACATAGTATTGGAAGTCTTAGCTTCAGCAATCAGACAACACAAAGAAACGGCATCTAAATCAGCCAGGAGAAGGTCAAACTTTCACTCTTCGCATATGACATGATACTCTATATGGAAAACCCAAAAGATTCCATGAAAAAACTGCTAGAACTGATCCACAAATTCAGCAAAGTTGCAGGATATAAAATCAATGAACAGAAATCGGTTGCATTCCTATTCACCAACAATGAAGCAACAGAAAGAGAAATCAAGGAATCGATCCCATTTACAATTGCACCAAAAACCATAAAATACCTAGGAATAAACCTAACCAAACAGGTGAAAAATCTATACACTGAAAACTATAGAAAGCTTATGAAAGAAATTGAAGAAGACACAAAAAAATGTAAAAATATTCCATGCTCCTGGATCGGAAGAACAAATATTGTTAAAACGTCGATACTTCCCAAAGCAATCTACATATTCAATGCAATCCACATGAAAATTACAACAGCATTCCTCACAGAGCTAGAACAAACAATCCTAAAATTTGTATGGAACCAGAAAAGACCCCAAATAGCCAAAGCAATCCTGAAAAAGAAAACCAAAGCAGGAGGCATCACAATCCCGGACTTCAAGATATACTACAAAGCTGCAATCATCAAGACAGTATGGCACTGGCACAAAAACAGACACTCAGATCAATGGAACAGAATAGAGAACCCAGAAATAGACCCACAAACGTATGACCAACTAATCTTTGACAAAGCAGGAAAGAATACCCAATGGAATAAAAACAGTCTCTTCAGCAAGTGGTGCTGAGAAAACTGGACAGCAACAGGCAGAAAAATGAACCTGGACCACTTTCTTACACCATACACAAAAATAAACTCAAAATGGATGAAAGACCTCAAGACAGAAAGCCATCAAAATCCTCGAGGAGAAAGCAGGCAAAAACTTCTTTGACCTTGGCTGTAGCAACTTCTTACTCAACATGTCTCCGGAGGCAAGGGAAACAAAAGCAAAAATGAACTATTGGGACCTCATCAAAACAAAAAGCTTCTGCACAGCGAAGGAAACAATCAGCAAAACTAAAAGGCAACCGACGGAATGGGAGAAGATATTTGCAAACGACGTATCAGATAAAGGGTTGGTATCCAAAATCGATAAAGAACTTATCAAACTCAACACCCAAAAAACAAATAATCCAGTGAACAAATGGGCAAAAGCCATGAACAGACACTTCTCTAAGGAAGACATCCAGATGGCCAACTGACACATGAAAAAATGTTCAACATCACTCATCATCAGGGAAATACAAATCAAAACCACAATGAGATACCACCTCACACCTGTCAGAATGGCTAACATTAACAACTCAGGCAACAACAGATGTTGGCGAGGATGTGGAGAAAGAGGAACCCTTTTGCACTGCTGGTGGGAATGAAAACTGGTGCAGCTGCTCTGGAAAACAGTATGGAGATTCCTCAAAAAATTAAAAATAGAACTACCCTACGACCCTGCAATTTGCACCACTAGGTATTGATCCAAGGGATACAGGGATGCTGTTTTAAAGGGGCACATGCACCCCAATGTTTATAGCAGCACTATCAACAACAACCAAAGTATGGAAAGAGCCCAAATGTCCATCGATTTATGAATGGATAAAGAAGATGTAGTATATATACACAATGGAGTAGTACTCGGCAATCAGAAAGAATGAAATCTTGCCATTTGCAACTATGTGGATGGAACTAGAGGGTATTATGTTAAGCGAAATTAGTCAAAGACAAATATCATATGACTTCACTCATATGAGGACTTTAAGATAGAACATAAGGGAAGGGAAGAAAAAACAATATGAAAGCAGGGAGGGGAACAAAACATAAGAAGAGACTCTCAAAGATGGAGAACAAACTGAGGGTTACTGGAGGGGTTGTGGGAGAGGGGATGGGCTAAATGGGTAAGAGGCATTAAGGAATCTACTCCTGAAATCATTGTTGCACTATATGCTAACTTGGATGTAAGTTAAAAAAAATAAATTAAAAAGAAAACCAATCCCATTTAGAACAGCACCAAAAACAATAAAATGCCTAGGATAAATTTAACCAAAAAGGTGAAAGACCTATAGTCTGAAAACTATAAAACATTAATGAAAGAAACTGAAGATGACACAAAGAAATGGGAAGACATTCCATGCTCATGGAATGGAAGAATAAATATTGTTAAAATGTCTATACTACCCAGTGGAATCTACACACGTAATTGCAATCAAAATACCAATAGTATTTTTTACAGAAGTAGAACAATCCTAAAATTTGTATGAAACCACAAAAGATCCCGAATAGCCAAAGCAATACTGAAAAAGAAAAGCAAAGCCGGAAGCATCACAATTCCTGACTTCAAAGTTATATTACAAAGTTGTAGTACTCAAAACACTATGGTACTGACACACAAAAATAGACACATAGATCAATAGAATAGAACAGAAAACTCAGAAATGAACCCACAATTATATGGTCAATTAATCTTCAACAAAGCAGGAAAGACTATCTAATGGGCAAAACACAGTCTCTTCAACAAATGGTGTTGAGAAAACTATACAGCCACATGCAAAAGAGTAAAACTGGACCACTTTCTTATACCATACACAAAAACAAATTCAAAATGGATTAAAGACATACATGTGAGACCTGAAATCATAAAAATCCTAGAAGAGAGCACAGGAAGTAATTTCTAGGACATTGGCTGTAGCAACATTTTTCTAAATATGAAACAATATGAGATAAGAAAAATAAAAGCAAAAATAAATTATTAGGACTTCTGCACAATGAAGGAAACAATCAACAAAACTAAAAGGCAAACCTACTGAATGGGAGAAGATATTTGCAAGTGACATATCCAATAAAGGGTAAGTATCCAAAATATATAAAGAACTTATACAACTCAACATCCAAAAAAAAACAAATAATCCAATTAAAAATGGGCAGAAGACATCAGTAGGCATTTCTCCACAGAAGACATCAGATAGCCAACAGACAGATGAAAAGATGCTCAACATCAAGAAAATGCAAATCAAAACCACAATAAGAGATCACCTCCGATCTGTCAGAGTGGCTAAAATAAAAAACACAAGAAACAACAAGTATTGGACAGGATATGAAGAAAAAGGAACCCTTGTGCACTTTTGATGGAAATGAAAACTGGTGCAGCCATTGTGGAAGACAGTATGGAGGTCCCTCAAAAAATTAAAAACAGAACTACACTACAACCCACTAATCACACTATTCAGTATTTATCCAAAAAATACAAAAACACTTAATCAAAAGGATACATGTGTTTATTGTAGCATTATTTACAATAGCCAAATTAGGGAAGCAGCCAAAGTGTACACTGATACATGAATGGATAAAGAACATATGTTATAGATACATAACATGGGATATTACTCAGTCATAAAAAAAAAGGATGAATTCTTGCCATTTGCAACACTATAGATGGAGCTAGAGAGTATAATGCTGAGCAAAATAAATCTGTCAGAGAAAGACAAGTATCATGATTTCACTCTTATGTGGAGATTAAGAAACAAACAAGGAAAAAGAGAGTCGAAGAAACACTCTTACATACAGAACAAACTGACAGTTACCAGAGGGGACTTGGGGGTGAGGGGGATGGGTGAAACGGGTGAGGAGGAGGGCACTTGTCCTGATGACCGCTGAGTAACAGACAGAATTGTTGAGTCACTGTATTGTACACCTGAAAACTAATATAGCTCTGCAAGTTTACTATACTGGAATTAAAATAAAAACTGAATAAAAAATGCAAAGTTTTTTTTAAAAAGAACATACTTTTTTATACTTGAGTTTGTGAATTGTTTTATGGCTGAGAAAATTGGAAGAGACCCAGGATGCAAGAAAATCCGTCTGTTTTCCCTTTTACCGCCATGTAGGCTGTAGCACTGGCAACCCTAATACCTGACCATATGGATCTCTGGGTCAGTCCACTCCTAAAATGTGCTGTCATGAGGCCCATGCACGTGCTCGGACCAGGAAGAGTCAAATTTTTGATAAAATCCATGAGAAGAGGACGAGTAGGAAACGCGTTTATGTTACAAAGCGTAAATCTGAAATGTGCTGTCCACAACTATGGGGCAGCCTGCAGTCAGTGTGAGATCAGAGTCCTTCCTCCTGGTAGCTTAATCTATTCTTAATTCCCTACTTAAAAGAAAACCTCCAAGAAAAAAAAAGGAGAGAGAAATTGGTGTGTGTGTGTGTGTGTGTGTGTGTGTGTGTGTGTGTGTGTGTAAATACTTATTCAAAGTGTACACACTGAGCGTCTAAGCTGAGCACTGCCAGGCAAACAAGACTAAGTGAGACATGGTCAGCTCCGTGCAGACGTTTCCTTCCGAGAAGGCAGATTAGACCTGCTGGTACGCCAGGATTCCCGTCCACCCCCACACCACTGCAAACCAACATCTGAAGCAGGTCACGCATCCCCTCCTTCCAAATTTTTCTGTAAGGGTTAGGGCTTTAATCCTGCATTTCCGCCCTTTCCCCGCCCTCAGTACTCCCCGCCCACTCAAGTTCAAGTTCCGGGTACTTCCGTCAAATGCCCGTAAACAAGGTGTGACTTCACCCTGCCCATGACTCCAGCTCTCTTTGCTGCAAGAATGGGTTTTCCCTTCCCCACCCAAACTCTGCACTTGGTCCAGCCCTCTTCGGACTTGACCTCCCAGGGAATCTGTTCCCTTTCGCCTCATGCCAGCAAATTCATTCCACCCTCCCTGCAGCCTGCTTTGCTCCTGTGGGATGGCAGCTGGTCCAGCGGTCTCCTCCCTACTCTCACTCCCATCCCACCCCGGTGCTGTCTGCTTTCCATCATTGTCATGACTCCCAAAAGGGCAAGGACCAAGTCTTCATCTCTTTTATTTCTATACCCTCAAGCAGAGCACAGAAATAACTTAAGAAATCTGCTGGCTTGAATTAAACAGAATACTGTGAGGGAGCCTATGCTAACTATCCTCAGAGCAACCCCTAAAGAGTTTTGGAAGTCCAGTGGAAGGATAGAGGAAATATGAAGTTACAGAATTCCTTTAACAGCCTTTAAAAAGTTGCAAAGCCAACTGATCAGAGTCTAAAATTTCAGAAACATATAAGCATAAGGACACATGCTCCTACAAGTGCAGAGAGAAACCTTTCACTAAATGAACACAGATGAGGGGGGAGGGGGACAAGAAACTTACATTTTTGAGCTCTAGGGATTCTACTACAGTGACTCATGGATCAGCTTCTGAAAAATTGGGAGGTGTCTTCCCTCCTTTCCCAACTCAAACATTCCAGCCATCTGGACATTTACTTGATTTCTCAAACCATCCAGAAAAGTACACCCTCCTTCAAAATACTCCGAAAATAGGGGTAAGTGACAAGGGTAGTGACAAGGGTAGTGGACACTGGACAAGGGTAATGACACTCATTCCCAGCACATTTTACTTGTTTTTTCACTACAGTCTGATGGTTGGTTTTGTTCCACTTCTGGCAGTGACCCAGTGTGGTCCCCAGTGCGTATTTGTACCTTTTCCTTAAATGCTATTCAGCCTACATCCACATGCCCTCATGTTGTCCCAGATTCCTTCAATCATAGAATAAAATAATTCATCCACAGTAAAGCATTAGTGCTCCCTATGTTACTTTTCCCAGAGCTGACCCTGCAAGAGAGGACAACAATTTAAACAAAGGGATTAGGGGCGCCTGGGTGGCGCAGTCGGTTAAGCGTCCGACTTCAGCCAGGTCACGATCTCGTGGTCCGTGAGTTCCAGCCCCGTGTCAGGCTCTGGGCTGATGGCTCGGAGCCTGGAGCCTGTTTCCGATTCTGTGTCTCCCTCTCTCTCTGCCCCTCCCCCGTTCATGCTCTGTCTCTCTCTGTCCCAAAAATAAATTAAAAAAAAAATGTTGAAAAAAAAATAAACAAAGGGATTAGTCTCTGATGGGGGGGGGGGGGGATTTCAGACAATGTGGCAGACAGAAGGAGGAAGCAAATCTTAGTATCTCAGGGTGAATGACCTCTGGTCCCCCCAATACAAGGCTTGTTGCAACTACCTGTGCTGTCCATGCATAAAAGTTAAGTGTGGCTGCCCTCAGGATGTGCCTCCGACATCTATGACAGCAGGGTGCCCAACTGCCTGAGCTGAGGAGAACCCACCAAGGCATCTGCACTGAGGCTGTGCTTCACATGACTGGACACAAAGGCTGGCCCATTCCTGTGAAACCCAGCACTTGTTCAATGGGAGATTTGGGCTTGAGGCCTCCACATTAGCCTGGCTGAACCTTTCTGAGAACTACACCGCAATCTTAAGACTCTTTCTACCCGACATTTCCTCTTTCCCTTCTCCTCCCCAGGTCAGACTTAATATCTGTGACTGCTCTCCCAGCCTCTTCCAGCTCCCTCCCCATTTTCCTCAAGGCATGTTCCCCAAATTTCTTGCACATCTAATCCTGTCTTGACATCTGCTTCTTGGGGGAGCTGAACTAACACACCCACCTAATGCCATGCTCCCGCAAGCCTCATGTAGTAAATGCCTCCAGTATCTACATCACATCCTTCAGCCCACCTGCGTGAGCACACATTCACCATGTGCTGACAGCATCCTGCCTCCAGCAAGAGTCCAGGTTTCCACTAGATCTCAGAGTCTTCCCCACAACCACAGGGGCCCCTAGTCTAGAGACAAGTACAGATCTGACATGTATAGGATGCTTATCTCCCAGGTGAAACAGTCAGTGAGAGCTGGGAGCTGGTGCATAAATGTTTCGGCCTCCCTTCCTTCTATACCTTTCTTAGCAGGTCCCAGAGGAAGGAAGTCCATGGTAGCCATAGCAGCAATCCCACAATGCACCCTTAGATACGCTTTCCCTTCTTCCCTGCCCCACTTTCCACACTCCCTCCCTCCTGTTTCCTGGGATCACCAACTAAATGAACTCCCTAGACCAAGTCCTTGTCTCAGGTTCTGCTTTCAAGAGAACCCAAACCAAAACACCTGATAATGTGAGTTTAGCAATACAATCATTATAGACCAAACTCTCCTTTGAGAAAACACTGCTGAGTGTCTATGTGGACTGCATAATTTAAAAATATTCTGTATTTAAGTATCCTATAGCTAATGCTTCCTTAACGGGTATGGTCTCCAGCCTCCATGATGGCCAGACTGTGGGCCACCTTCTGGTAATTGTGCCCTTACACGGCCCCTCCCACAATGAATATGAGTGGGACAAAGGAGAAGTGACAGTGTGTGTTTGGCAAAGCCAGTCCGTAGAAGCATCACATTTCCACAATGGTCTCTTAGATCTCTCTCTCTAGGGGAAGCCCACAGCTCAGCAGCTCTGAAATTCTAGACCCTCAGAAACCCTGAAAGAAAGTAAATGATGATTCTTGTTTCAGGCTAAGTGTTGGGATCTGTTATACAGAAATAAACAAATAATAAAAAGGAAGATTCTGAGGGTTCTCACAGCTTTACATATAGAACTCGGTAACACCCATACCAATCCTGTGAGTAAGCACTATTTAGAAGCCCTATATATTTTTTTCCAATTCCCCCAGGGAAAAAATCTTGTCTCAACTCCCCAGCATGATGTAGTAAGATGAGTACAATCTGTTGACGGCCCTGAGAATGTTTAGAAAGTAAACCTTCCTGAGCTTCCTAGTCAAACTTGGGCTAGATGACAAGCAGGGCCCCCTCCCACGTTCACATTCTATTATTATTCTCCCATCTATGTAACTAAATAGGATCTGCCTCCACTCCAAAGAGCAAAACAAAGAAATGAAAAACGAAGACTTAACCAAACTTTGGAAATTAGGGTGTTTAATGTTAGGGCAGGAAGAGTAGGCTGCTGATTAAAAATTAGCTTGAGGGAAGTAAGAAAATAGACACAGGTATTGATAGGGAAAAACATATTTAGTAAGTGGCTATAAAGACTCTATCTCGGGGCGCCTGGGTGGCTCAGTTGGTTAAGCAGCTGACTTCGGCTCAGGTCATGATCTTGCGGTCCGTGAGTTCGAGCCCCGCGTTGGGCTCTGTGCTGACAGCTCACAGCCTGGAGCCTGTTTCAGATTCTGTGTCTCCCTCTCTCTCTGACCCTCCCCCATTCATGCTCTGTCTCTGTCTCAAAAATTAATAAACGTTAAAAAAAATTTTTTTTTAATTTTAAAAAAAAGACTCTCTCTCAAAACATCATCTCTTCTATCTGAAGAATAATTCAGGATATGAAAGGAGAAAAATCGGGCAAGGAGTGACTTAGATAAAAATCTCTACTGCTTTTCTCATGCTCTGGACTTCCGGGTTCACAGAGACGGGTGTGGAGTGTGCCTCACTCAACATATGCTCAGGTCCTGTAGACAGAAACAACCGCTGGGCCCCACGTTCTATCACTCCTGGTATACCAGCTTTTTAGTCTGGAAATCGCCAAGCTGGTTTCTTTCCTTCTGCAAAATAGAACCTTCCTTGCTCCTCTCCTGGGGGCACCTCCTGGTAACATTGCCCTCTGTATTCCATCTTCTGCTGGCCTGGCATTTTGCATTGTCTTTGGGTCAATGAATCAGTAATCTGGGCCCCTGGGAGCATCTACCTTACTTACTGATTCTGTTCCCAAGTTACCCCAAATGGAAACTGGGGCCTCTTACCCATCATTTAAATGCATTTCAGTTGCTTATGTTACTTATGAAAGAACTCGCTGCCAAATCACCTTAATTACACCCTTTTCCTAAAGCCACTTAACCCACATTAGCACAAACATTGGTAAAAAAATAATTATACATACACCCATACTGTACTAAGGATTCTGAAAATGACCCAGTATTTTCTGAAAAATGTGCAAAGATAGATTCCAGACTGTTCAGACATCTGAATTTTTTCTATTTCTTCACTTTAATTCTGATCAACATTCAAAGACACACTAGGCGGCCACTGAACACACATAATCAGTAATGACTGGCTGTAAATGACCACAGGCTGGCTCTCCCTCCTCTTAAAATACAAATTATTATGTATTTATTGAGCACCTGCCCATACCTGGTACATAAGTACCACTGAATTTCATCCTCATCATAACACTATTAAGGTTGGAATTATCATCGGCTTTAAACAGGTGAAAACCCAAGATTTCAAGAGGTTATAACACTTGTCTGATGCCACAGAGCAGGTGAGGCTGGAGTTCAAACACAAGGTTTTTTACTCCTAAACTCAGTGTTTGCCTGTTTCTTTTTCCATCTAGTAAAAAATATCAAATTCATTAACTATACTCTTCTATTCAGATTTAACCTTGATGAACAGGAATTTGATGTATGGTTTCATATTTTATTATTTCCCCATCCTAATGTCTGATTTTTTTAATTGAAGTACAGTAACACTGACAATGTTATATTAGTTTCAGATGTACAACACAGTGTTTCAATCATTCTACATGTTATGCTATACTCACCCAAGTATAGCTACCATCTATCATCATACCATACTATTACAATACCAATGACCATATTCCTTATGCTATACCCTTCATCCCCATGAGTAACTCATTCCAAAACTGGAAGCTTGTACCTCCCACTCCCCATCACTTATTTTGCCCATCCCCCCATCCATCTCCCTTCTGGCAACCATCAGTTCCTTCTCTGTTTTTATTGGTCTACTTCTGTTTTTCTTTGTTCATTTGTTTTGGTTTTTTTATATTCTACATATAAATAAATTCATATGGTATTTGTCTTTCTCTGAGTTACTTCACTTAATACAATATCCTTTAGGTCCATCCATGTTGTCGCAAATGGCAAGATCTCATCCTTTTTTATGGCTGAATAATATTCCTCTGTGTGTGTGTGTGTGTGTGTGTGTGTATGTACACACATTTTTATCCATTCATCCATTAATGGATTCTTAGGTTGCTTTCCTATCTTGGTTATTATAAATAATGCTACAATAAACACAGGTGTGCAAGTATCTTTTCAAATAAGTGTTTTTGTTTTCTTTGGGTAAATACCCAGTAGTGGAATTATTGGATCATATAGTATTTTTAAGTTCTTGAGGACCTTCCATACTGTCTTCCATAGTGGCTACACCAGTTTACATTCTCACCAACAGTGCACAAGGATTCCCTTTCCTCCACATCCTCACCAACACTTGTTATTTCTTGTCTTTTGATTCTAGCCATACTGACAAGTGTGATGGGATCTCTCATTGTGGTTTTGATTTACATCTCCCTGGTGGTGAGTGATGCTGAGCATTTTTTCACATGTCTATTGACCATCTATAGGTGTTCATTGGAAAAATGTTTATTTTGGTCCTCTGCTCATTTTTTATTTGGATTATTATTATTATTATTATTATTATTATTATTATTATTTGCTACTGAGTTGTATACGTTCTTTATATTTTTTGGATATTAACCCCCTATCAGATATACCATTTGCAAATATCTTCTCCCATTCAGTAGGCTGCCTTTTTTGTTGTTGATGGTTTCCTTTCTTGTGCAAAAATTTTATTTTGGTGTAGTCCCAAAAGTTTATTTTTGCTTTTGCTCCCTTGCCTGAGGAGATATATCTAGAAAAATGTTACTAAGGCCAATGTCAAAGAGATTACTGCCGGTATTTTCTTCTGGCAGCTCCAAATTTAAAACAAAAGAAAAAAAGGCACTGAGAAGTAAAGTACTTAGCCAGGGCCACTCAATAAGTACAAGAGCAAGGATGGAAACCAGGCAGTCTGGCTTCAGCATCTGTGCTCTTAGCCACCACACTGCCCTGCCTTGGTTGTGGGAGTTGCCTTGAAAAGAAAGTATTTGTATTTCTCAACTTATCCTGAATAATACATTGTACCCTACAAAATTTCCTCTCTGCTTTGGCATTTAAGCAGAAGTCTTTTTTAGAAACTGACTCCAATTCAGGACATGATTTTTGAGTTGGAGTAAACACTGCTTTCTTCCAGGAAACACTCTTCCAATACTATAAAATATCATTGGGAAGAAGTATTCAGTAATCAAAATGTTACTGCCAAGCTATGTGGGAGCACACAGACTCTTCAAAACAAGGCACTTCTTTCAGCCCATCAGCAATGTTTATTTGTCCTCAGTAGACGTATGGAATTTGGGGGAGGCAGTATGCAAACAGCTAGTGGTTAATCTTCCTTGAATTCCCACCACCGTAGTTAATCTGCATAATTGGGCATCTGTTGACACTATCTTGTATTTTTTACCTTTCCTCTTAGACATCCTCCTGCTTCAGTGACCAGCTCTTTGAGTGAAAGAGTAATGGCTTACACCTCTCCTCCCCTCCATAGAGCCTTGCACATAATGGGCTCTCCAGTGTTCGCTTATTTAAGACATTTCAAACCTTCAAAAATAAAAATCGTTCTATTTGTTCTCTGAGCCACTACAAATTCCACAAGTTTCTCTTGCCTCTGGCACCCATCATTTCTGTGCTGAGAGCTGATTAGCCCACCCGGTCAGGCTGGAAATAGACAGAATGATAGTGTTCCAAGGGTTCTAACTGTGCCCAGTGAAACCAAGCCAAAAGCCACCAGAGGACTACCAGACTCAGTGCTAAACCCCACACTTTAGGAGGGACTTTGCCAAGCTGGAGTTGCCCCTAGAAGGGTGACCAGAGAAAGCTCTGAAAACCTAACCATGCAGAAGGCTGAAAGATGCAGTGATGTTCAGTTTGGAGCAGGCCATACTTGGAGCACACGCTCAGGCATTTGAAAAGCTGGCCTGGGAGAGGAGGATCATGCTAATTCTAACTGAGGGACACCAGAGCCTTTCTCCCCCAAGCCATTTCCAGTGGGGCATTGATATGTGGCTATGAAGAAAAGAGTTGGGTGGGTGGATAAATTTGGAAAATGCTACAAAGGCAATCCCCCTCTGAGATTCACAAAGCACGTCAGCATACAAAAGATTCTGAGAAAATCCCCTCAGAAAGAAATCTTTGTTAGAGTTTATTTACCTTACTTATTCTGTACCACAATCCTCCCTTTCGTTTCCCCATATAATGCCTATGAACATCTCACACACAGTACATGAGAAGAAGGTGTCCCGTGAAACGCAACTGGGGCTGGTTTTCAGAAATTATCAGGAGGTAAATTTTGATAGGATAGATCATATTTCCCACCATTCAGGCTGGCCAAAGACAACGGGCTGTCTTGTGAGGCTAGGAGTGCTGAGCCACTAAAGTTGTTCAAAACAGGCCAGAGGCGGTGAAAAGTCTGATCATCAAGTCTGAAATTCTGGATTCTATGATAACTGGCAGGAAAAAGAGGGAATTTCCATCGAAGTTCCCATGTTCAGTTGGTCTTCCCTGTGGAGTTAGGGACCTCCACTTCCTTAGAAATAATTAGTCTCATTACGTTTGTGTTCCAATTACACTTGCAGCATTATAATTATTTATAAACATGTCTGTCCCTCTAGACAATGACTCAGTCTGGAGAGCACAGCCCACTTATTCCTCAGTTATGTAATGGAAACAATAATGGTACCTACACCATAAAGCTATTACAAATGTTAGGATAGTTACTTCATGTAAATCACTTTGAACTGTGGCTGGCACTGCTCAACAAATATTGAGCAAATATTCTTGTAATTATAGATGCTGGGGCAAGAGTAGCTTTGAGAACTCCTACACTAGACTTTTAAATTCTTGAGATCACAGTTTCTTTCTGCCTATTACTATCCTCAATATATAGGAGGTATTCAATATTATAAAATACATAATTATAAAATACGTGGGTAGATGGAGGAAGGGAGAGAGGGATGGATGAATATTTAAATGGATGGATGAGTGGGTGGATCGGTCTTGTCTCCATTGATGTAGCTTGTGGTGTCTGTGTGGGCTTGGTCCATCAATATCTCCAATGCGTCTCCAATGTATAGCCACAGGCCTTCCAGAAGGGGCTCCTCTATCCTTTCCTTTGTAGGGGCACTGTAGGCTTAGAGCAAAACTTCTCCATTATCCCACTGAAGTACCCCTTTCTATGCAGAAGAATGGCCGTCCTGGCCTGCCTTCCAGAGTCTGAGGGCCTAAGTCTGATTTTTATCTGAGAATTCAAGAAAATTTACGGTTTATATCATAACAGGTCTGTGTGCTTTTAAACAAATGTTTTAAATTTTCACCAACAGGTAAAATTGATGTACACAATATGTTGAGTTCGTCCTGTGGCTTCCAGCCCCTCTCACATTCTGGTGTGTACCTTCGAGAAATACACAGCCCTCCAGTTCCAGAAACCTAACAACCTTCTCTGGGTCTCATCACCCAAATCCACTTGCTCTGTTTTGTTTGTTCTGTGTGTAGATTTACACCCTGGAATTTGATGTTTCAGATCCATTTTTGTTTCTGCCAACAATAAATCTCAGGCAGCATTCTGGAAGGCAAGGAATTTATCACATTTACTGATGTACTTGCTTTGAGACATAAATAGAGAAGACACAAATATGGAGTCTAAGGATATTCTGTCTGACAAAGAAAAATGACCATTTATACGGCTTTAAAAAAATCTTTTTTTAACGTTTATTTATTTTTGAGAGACAGAGAGAGACAGAACATGAGCAGGGAGGGGCAGAGAGGGAGGGAGACACAGATTCGGAAGAGGCTCCAGGCTCTGAGCTGTCAGCACTCAAACCCACAAAGTGTGAGATCATGACCTGAGCCAAAGTCAGATGCTTAACCGACTGAGCCACCCAGGCACCCCTATATAGCTTTTAAAGTAACAGTTCTCAATTTCAGTACCACTACTGCTGAAGACCAATTAGCATTAAAAGGTGTTCAGAGGCTTTTCAAGAATATACTACACAAGAGAAATGCTGGAAATCTAATCTGCTCAAAAAGAATTTTTTTAACTCACAAAAATGTAATAACTTCAAAATACAGGTCAGGACTCCATCTTGATAAGTACTTTCTGTTTCCAAGTTTATCTAAAAAATTTCTCCTCATTAGCTTTGCTGTTTAGTTTACCAATCCTGCAGGCCTATTCAGCTAATCTATCCAGAGTTCCTTCAGGACTGGACTTCCTCCTTGAGAAGCAGGATTTCACTTGCAAGAACTGAATCAAAAAGCCAGGGACTAAAGAAATTTCAGACTTAATAAAGGAATATAGAAAGTAATTTTTTAATGAAAAAAGTTGTATCTGTATTCCCTGAACCTCTCTTATCTGGAATATAGATAGAACTGCCCCCTCTCACCCCACAGAAAGGGTCGGGCCCTCCAGTTCCTCAACCAAGCCCCAAGATTCCAGCCTGAGCCAAAGTCCCAGACCCCCAACTTAGCCAGAAGGGAAGATGGCAGGAAGGCCATTCAACAGAAGATTAATACAAGAAGGAATTTTCCCCAGCATTTTATGAAGGCCTAGACTTTTTTTTTAATGTTTATTTTTGACAGAGAGAGAGAAAGAGACAGAGCATAAGCAGGGGAGGGGCAGACAGAGAGACACAGAATCTGAAACAGGCTCCAGGCTCCGAGCTGTCAGCACAGAGCCCAACATGGGGCTCTAACTTGCAGACCGTGAGATCATGACCTGAGCCAAAGTCAGACACTCAACCGAGTGAGCCACCCAGGCGCCCCTCAAGGCCTAGACTTTAAAGGCAGAATTTGGGAATTTCTGCTTCCCACCAAGAAGGAGTGACAGGGAATGTATTTATCCTCACTCCTGAAACAACTTCTAAAAACAAACAAACAAAAAAAGCTTTTTATCTTCATGAGGTCCCAATAGTTCATTTTTGCTTTTAATTCCCTTGCCTTTGGAAATGTGTCAAGTAAGAAAGTGCTGCGGCTGAGGTCAGAGAGGTTTTTTCCTGCTTTCTCCTCTAAGGTTTTGATGGTTTCCTGTCTCACATTCAGGTCCTGCATCCATTTGGAGTTTATTTTTGTGAATGGTGTAAGAAAGTGGTCTAGTTTCATCCTTCTGCATGTTGCTGTCCAGTTCTCCCAGCACCATTTGTTAAAGAGACTGTCTTTTTTCCATTAGATGTTCTTTCCTGCTCTGTCAAAGATTAGTTGGCCATATGTTTGTGGGTCTAGTTCTGGGGTTTCTGTTCTATTCCATTGGTCTATGTGTCTGTTTTTGTGCCAGTACCATGCTGTCTTGATGATGACAGCTTTGTAGTAGAGGCTAAAGTCTGGGATTGTGATGCCTGCTGCTTTGGTCTTCTTCTTCAAAATTACTTTGGCTATACGGGGCCTTTTGTGGTTCCATATGAATTTTAGGATTCCTTGTTCTAGCTTCAAGAAGAAGAATGCTGGTGCAATTTTGATTGGGATTGCACTGAATGTGTAGATAGCTTTAGGTAGTATTGATATTTTAACACTATTTATTCTTCCAATCCATGAGCACGGAATGTTTTTCCATTTCTTTATATCTTCTTCAATTTCCTTCATAAGCTTTCTATAGTTTTCAGCATACAGATCTTTTACATCTTTGGTTAGGTTTATTCCTAGGTATTTTATTATTCCTGGTGCAATTGTGAATGGGATAAGTTTCTTTGTCTTTCTGTTGCTTCATTATTAGTGTATAAGAATGCAACTGATTTCTGTACACTGATTTTGTATCCTGTGACTTTGCTGAATCTGTGTATCAGTTCTAGCAGAATTTTAATGGAGTCTATTGGGTTTTCCATGTATAATATCATGTCATCTGCAAAAAGTGAAAGCTTGACTTCGTCTTTGCCAATTTTGATGCCTTTGATTTCCTTTTGTTGTCTGCTTGCTGATGCTAGAACTTCCAACACCATGTTAAACAACAGCAGTGAGAGCGGACATCCCTGTCATGTTCCTGATCTCAGGGAGAAAGCTCTCATTTTTTCCCCATTGAGGATGATATCAGCTGTGGGCTTTTCATAAATGGCTTTTATGATATTTAAGTATGTTCCTTCTATCCTGACTTTCACGAGGGTTTTTATTAAGAAAGGATGCTGAATTTTGTCAAATGCTTTTTCTGAATCGATTGACAGGATCATATGGTTCTTATCTTTTCTTTTAGTAATGTGATGTATCACGTTGATTGATTTGCGAATGTTGAACCAGCCCTGCAGCCCAGGAATGAATCCCACTTGATCATGGTGAATAATTCTTTTTATATGCTGTTGAATTCGATTTGCTAGTATCTTGTTTGAGAATTTTTGCATCCCTGTTCATCAGGAATATTGGCCTGTAGTTCTCTTTTTTTGCTGGGTCTATGTCTGGTTTGGGAATCAAAGTAATACTGGCTTCATAGAATAAGTCTGGAAGTTTTCCTTCCCTTTCTATTTTTTGGAACAGCTTGAGAAGGATAGGTATGATCTCTGCTTTAAATGTCTGGTAGAATTCCCCAGGGAAGCCATCTGGTCCTGGACTCTTATTTGTTGGGAGATTTTTGATAAAACCTTCTGCACTGCAAAGGAAACAATCAACAAAACTAAAAGGCAACCGACGGAATGGGAAAAGATATTTGCAAATGACATATCAGACAAAGGGCTAGTATCTGAAATCTATAAAGAACTCACCAAACTCCACACCCAAAAAACAAATAATCCAGTGAAGAAATGGGCAGAAAACATGAATAGACACTTTTCTAAAGAAGACATCCAAATGGCCAACAGGCACATGAAAAGATGCTCAACATCGCTCCTCATCAGAGAAATACAAATCAAAACCACACTCAGATATCACCTCATGACAGTCAGAGTGGCCAAAATGAACAAATCAGGAGACTATAGATGCTGGAGAGGATGTGGAGAAACGGGAACCCTCTTGCACTGTTGGTGGGAATGCAAACTGGTGCAGCTGCTCTGGAAAACGGTGTGGAGGTTCCTCAGAAAATTAAAAATAGACCTACCCTATGACCCAGCAATAGCACTGGTAGGAACTTACCCAAGAGATATAGGAGTGCTGATGCACAGGGGCACTTGTACCCCGATGTTTATAGCAGCTCTTTCAACAATAGCTAAATTATGGAAAGAGCCTAAATGTCCATCAACTGATGAATGGATAAAGAAATTGTGGTTTATATACACAATGGAATACTACTTGGGGAGAAAAAATGATATATGGCCTTTTGTAGCAACATGGATAGAACTGGAGAGTGTTATGCTAAGTGAAATAAGTCATATAGAGAAAGACAGATACCATATGTTTTCACTCTTATGGCGATCCTGAGAAACTTAACAGAAGACCATGGGGGAGGGGAAGGAAAAAAAAGTTAGAGAGGGAGGGAGCCAAAACATAAGAGACTCTTAAAAACTGAGAACTGAGGGTTGATGGGGGGTGGGAGGGAGGGGAAAGTGGGTGATGGGCATTGAGGACAGCACCTGTTGGGATGAGCACTGGGTGTTGTATGGAAACCAATTTGACAATAAATTTCATATTAAAAACAAAAACAAAAACCAAAAAAAAAGCAGAAAAAAATAAATGAAACTATGGTTTATAAGACACTGGACACCAGGCAACAAAGAAAGTGATCCTTTAAAGAGAGGAAACAAACAAGGAATGAACCCAAGCAAGCTTGACCAATTCTCAAAGTTACAGAATCACAGCTGAAAGGCCAAGAAGACCATGGACAGCTAGAATTCCCATGATCTGCGTGCAGGGAAGAGTACCATAAAGGAGAGGACTGCACAGAGAGCACAAGAGAAAGCACGCACACATGCTCCAGAGATCTGCAGAGGGTTCCTCTTGAGTATTCAGCAGAGGGCTGCTAAGAGCATGTGTGTGAGGAAGTGCCTGAAAGGGTTAAAGGAAACAGGACCTAAAACACCTGCAGACCCAGGATTAGTGCCTGTTCTGCCAACCAGACCACAAAACACTGTAATTCATGGGCTGTGTGGGTGATAATCAAAAGTGGTGAGCATTGGGAGTGAGAAATAATTAACCCTAAACGGAAGACTGTTCCAGTTCTGCCTAACAATCTTAAAGGTAAGCCCTGAAAGGATCAAAGTCTTCCAAGTAAATTAACTGCATCCCAGAACAAAGCTCAAGAACATTTATAACAATATGAAAATACTCAGTGTCCAGGGGCACCTGGGTGGCTCAGTGGGTTAAGCATCCGACTTTGGCTCAGGTCATGATCTAGTGGTCCCATGAGTTCGAACCCCGCGTCGGGCTCTGTGTTGACAGCTCACAGCCTGGAGCCTGTTTCAGATTCTGTGTCTCCCTCTCTCTCTGACCCTCCCCCCATTCATGCTCTGTCTGTCTCAAAAATAAATAAATGTTAAAAAATATATATCCAGTGTCCAACGGTAATATTTACAATATCCAATCAAAAGTCACCAGACATGCAAAGAAGTAGAAAACTACAATTCATTGTAAGAAGAAAAACCAATCAGGTGAAGCCAACCCAGAATGGATACAAATGCGAGAATTGCAGAAAAATACTTTAAAACAGTTATTACAACTATATTCCTATGTTCAGAAAGCTGGAGAAAATGTTGAACAGGCTACAGTAGAGACATAAAGATATTTTAAATAATTTTTTAATATTCATTTATTTTTGAAAGAGAGAGAGACAGAGTGTGTGTGTACATGAGCAGGGGAGGGACAGAGAGAGAGGGACAGGGAGACAGAGGATCCAAAGCAGGCTCTGTGCTAAGAGAAAAGCCCGACGTGGGGCTCAAACCCACAAACCATGAGATCAGGACCTGAGCTGAAGTTGTACACTTAACCATCTGAGTCACCCAGGCTCCCCAAGACATGAACATATTTTAAAAAGACTTCACTTCCAGAGATGGAAATGACAATATTTGTGATGAAAAACATATCAGATGCGATTTAAAGCAGATTAAACATTACAGAAAAAATGATTAGTGAATTTAAAACCTACCAGGAAAAGCTATTCAAAATAAAACACAGGGCGAAGAAAGACTCAAATATCAATGTACAGAACATCATTAAACTGTGGGAAAGCATCAAGGAGCCTGATACACATATAATTAGAGTCTCCAAAGGAGACAAAAGAGAGGGAGAAAACAGAAAAATGGGTCAATAGATCACACCTACAATTTTTTAAATTTTCTAAATTTTTAAATTTACAAAATTCTAAGAAGTTCAACAAACTCCTGCACAAACATGAGAAACATAAATAACATGATACCAAGGCACATTATGTATCAAATTTCTGAAAGCCAATGTTAAAGGGAAAATCTTAGAGAAAAAAAGACACCTTACATTCAGAGGAACCAAAGATTAGCATGAATTTTTTGGTAAGAAACAATAAAGGGGACTAATAACAAAGCAATGTCTTTAAAGTACTGAAAGAAAAAGTCTATACTCCATGAGAATCTCTTTTAAGAATATCAGTGAAATAAAGACATTGAAACATATAAAAAGGACAAAGGAAGTCCTTTGGGAAGGTAAACATAAGGAAGGAAAGGAATGGAAAGGAAATGATGCCAAGTGGAACAGTGAATCCATAGTAAAGACTGAACACCACTGGAAACGTTAACTATTTTTGGTACGATTGTTTTCCTCATTGTTTAACTCTTTAAAAGACAACTGCCTGGGGCTCCTGGGTGGCTCAGCCAGTTTAGCATCCAACTCTTAATTTCATCTCAGGTCATGATCTCACGGTTTTGAGATCCAGCCCCTAAATGGGCTCTGAGTCAGGCTCCATGCTGGGCATGGAGCCTGCTTAAGATTCTTTCTCCCTCTCCCTCTCCCCCTCCCCTACTCGTGTTCTGAATGAATGAATGAATGAATGAATGGCAACTGCCTGATTAAAATGGATAATACATCATGACCAAGGCAGGTGGAGTTTAATCTGATGAATGCAAGGTTAATTTCACATTCAAGAATCAAAAACATTTTATAACTTACCATATTAGTAAACTAAAATGAAAAACCACATGATCATTTCAGTAGATGCATAAGACATACTTAACAAAATCCAACATTATTTCTGGTAAAAACTGAGCAAACTAGAAATAAAAGGGAACTTTCTTAATCAGATAGAGAGCCCTATGAAAAATCTATCATTAATATCATATGAGGGGAAAGACTGAATTCACACAGGAACACAGAATAGAGAAACAGCTTTGAAAATGGAAAAGAAAACTGAAGGATTAATATATCCTGATTTCAATGTTTACTATAAAGCTGCAGATATCAAGACAGTGTGGCATTAGGGGTGTCTGGGTGGCTCATTTGGTTAAACACTTGACTTGATTTTGGCTCAGGTCATGATCTCATGGTTTATGAGATAGAGCCCCACGTCAGTCCCTGTGCTGACAGTACAGAGCCTGCTTGTGATTCTCTCTCTCCTTTTCTCTTCTCTTTCTCCTCTGCTCACACGCTCTCTCAAAATAAACATTAAAAAAAAAAAAGAGAGAGACAGTGTGGTATTAGTGTAAAGATAGACAAATCAATGGAAAACCAGAGAGAGTCCAGAGATACAATCACCTTTGTGTGGACAATTGATTTTCGATGGAGGTACAAAAGCAATCCAAAGGAAAATGGATGGTCATCTCAATAAACGGTTCCTGAAACAACTGTATATCCACATGCAAAAAAGGGGGGGAGGGGCTTTGATCCACATATCACACATATTTGAGAATTAACTCAAAACAAAACATATCTAAGTATCAACCTGAAACTATAAAACTTCTAGAATGAATTTGGGGTGGAAAGGAAAAAAAAAACTTCTAGAAGGAAACCTAGGAGAATATCTTTGTGACACTGTGTTAAAGATTTCTTAGCTATATACTAAGTGTATTATCTATAAATGGAAAAAATTAATAAAACAGACTTCATTAAAAACTTCTCTTTGAAAGACACTCTTAAGAATGAAAAGACAAGCCACAGAGTGGGAGAAGTTACTTACAAATCACATATCTATCTGATAAAGGACTTATATCCAGAATATATATCACTCCAAAAACTCAGTAACAAGAAAACCAACCATTAAAAAAAAAATGGGCAAAAGATTTGAATGGACACTTCACCAAAGAAGATATAAAGATGGCAAACACATTTTTAAAAGTTTTTTAATGTCTATTTAGTTTTGAGCGACAGAGTATGAGCAAGGGGGGGCGCAGAGAGAGAGGGAAACAGAGAATCTGAAGCAGGCTCCAGGCTCTGGGCTGACAGCTCAGAGCCTGACACGGGGCTCAAACTCATGAACTGTAAGATCATGATCTGAGCCGAAGATGGATGCTTAACCAACTGAGCCACCCAGGCGCCCCAAACACATTTTTTAAAAAGACACTTGACATCATTAGGCATGAAACACAAATTCAAATCCCAATGAGGTATCATTATACACCTATTAATAGAATCCCTAAAATGTTAAAAAGTACACATACTAAGGTTGGTGAGGTGTGAAGGAACCACAACTTTCATACCCTGAATGCAAATTGGGGCAACTGCTTTAGAAAACAGTATGCTAGTTTCTTAAAATGGTAAACATACTGTGACATATGACCCAAACATGCTACTCCTAGACATTTAGCCGAGAGATGAGAGCAGGCATCCATACAAAGATCGCACGAGTGTTCACGGCAACTCCACACATAACAGCCAACAACTGCTCATTTGCAATAAAAAGGAATGAGCTATCGACATGCACAGGACTGATGAATCTCTAAATAATAATGCTGATTGAAAGAAGTCAATGAGAAAGAATGAAATATGGCCCCTTGCAGCAACGTGGATGGAACTGGAGAGTGTTATGCTAAGTGAAATAAGCCATACAGAGAAAGACAGATACCATATGGTTTCACTCTTATGTGGATCCTGAGGAACTTAACAGAAACCCATGGGGGAGGGGAAGGGAGAAAAAAAAAAAAAAAGAGGTTAGAGTGGGAGAGTCTAGCCAAAGCATAAGAGACTCTTCAAAACTGAGAACAAACTGAGGGTTGATGGGGGCAGGGAGGGAGGGGAGGGTGGGTGGTGGGTATTGAGTTGAGGAGGGCACCTTTTGGGATGAGCACTGGGTGTTGTATGGAAATCAATTTGACAATTAATTTCATATATTGAAAAAAAAAGAAAGAAGTCAAAAACACATAAACTTTATGATTCCGTTTCTGTAAGATTCTGTAAAGATTCTGTAAAGTGCAGATGGCTGGTGACAGTTTCATGGATGTATGCAAATGACAGGACATCAAATTGTATCCTTTAACATGTGTAGTTGATTCTATGTCCATTTTACCTCAAGGGAGCCGGTAAAAAAAAAAAAAAAATTAACAAAGGCAAAAAGAAGATAAAGGCCAACTTGATTAAACCAGTAAGAGTAAGAAAAGGGATAAAGAGGAACCAGCAAAATAAGCAACAAACTTAATGTAAGTTTGCAGAAAATGAGCATTATCAACTGCCACTAAATGTAAATAAACTGAATGAACCTGTTAAAAGACACAGATTGTCAAATTGGCTTAAAAAAAAAATCCAGCCAAGGGGTGCCCGGGTGGCTCAGTCGGTTAGGCATCCGACTTCAGCTCAGGTCATGGTCTTACAGTTTGTGAGTTTGAGCCCCGTGTCAGGCTCTGTGCTGACAGCTCAGAGCCTGGAGCCTGCTTCAGATTCTGTGTCTCCCTCTCGCTCTGCCCCTCCCCCACTCATGCTCTGTCTGTCTCTCTCTCTCTCTCACAAATAAACATGAAAAAACAAATAAACTGATAAAGCAGATAATGAAAGCTTAAATAAGCCAACAGGGAAATAAAGTCATTAAAGGAGATTTAAGTACCAAGGTAGGCCCTATAATAAAACATTTACCCTTAAATATCCAGTTTTGGTTTTTTAATAAAAGGGCAGAGAGGGGTGCCTGGGTGGCTCAGTCGGTTGGGTGTCTGACTTCGGCTCAGGTCATGATCTCGCAGTTTGTAAGTTCCAGCCCCGCATAGGGCACTGTGCTGACAGCTCAGAGCCTGGAGCCTGCTTCGGATTCTGTCTCCCTCTCGCTCTGCCCTTCCCCCACTCACGCTTGCTCTTCTCTCTCTCTCTCTCTCTCTCTCTCTCTCTCTCTCTCTCTCTCTCTCACAAATAAATAAACATTAAAAAAAATTAAAAACAAAAAACCAAATCCAGGTACTATATATTTTTTTAATATTTTATTTAGTTTTGGGGAGAGCCCAAGTAGGGGAGGGGCAGAGAGAGAGGGACAGAGGACCTGAAGCAAGCTCTGTGCTGACAGGCTGACAGCAGCGAGCCCAATGTGAGGCTTGAACTCATGAAGCACAAGATCATGACCTGAGCCAGACACTCAACCAACTGCGCACATGTCCCAGCCAGGTACTATTATTTTTTAAAAAGATGCAAAAACAATAGAGTTGCAAATCAAGGAGTGGACCAGGGATCCCAGGCATATGGGATACATATGGGAAACAAAGGGATAGGAGAAGAAGCATGCTAATTACAACAAACAAAAAAGACTATCTACTGAGGGCAAACTTCCTTGATCTAGAAAAATTAAAATGTTAGTAAATTAGTGATCCTCCCTGAATAGACAGGAGTTAAAACTTGGGATACTTACTAATGTAATTTATATAAATGATGCTCCAAGAGAGAAGCCAGTGTTGATTTTTAAATTAACAATCTACCTAAATTAACAATTTTAAAAATAAGCATGTTGTCCCACTTGGAGGTTCTTGGAATAAAATTACTTGCTTGGAGGAACTGGTTGAATGATACATTGTCTTTAATCTTTTATATGCCAGGCTCCTAAATTGTTGCTTCTAAGTAACTAAGTACTGAGAGCCTCTGGGAGGGGGCAATTACAATTTGTAATTTACCCATGAGTTACTAGCATTTTATCAACTGGAAAGATATGGGTTTAATGTATTATTCCTTTGCTGAACACTGGCAGGCCACAGATGTGACTAACCTTGGATAAGAAACCTCTCTTGTGATTCCCCTTTCTTTAGGCCATGTAATGATTGGCTCTGTATTTTGTCGTTCATTATTTCCCTCATTCTTGGACAGAATTGATGGAGAGTCCATCAGGGTGGGGAAGAGGGAAACAAGGATTGTGTCCAATCTATGACATGCCTGATTTCCCTCTACAGAGGACCAGAACTCAGCACTCAGTCAGGCCTGCTAACAAGATCACCTGGAACAGTGGTTCTCACACTGGAGCCTGCATCAGAACCACATGATGCTTGTTAAAAACAGCATGGGTGGCTCAGTCGATTAAGCGTCCAACTTCGACTCAGGTCACGATCTCACGGTTTGTGGGTGTGAGCCCTGTGTCGGGCTCTGTACCGACAGTCCAGAGCCTGGAGCCTGCTTCAGATTCTGTGTCTCCCTCTTTCTCTCTGCCCCTCCCTCATTCACACTCTGCCTCTCAAAAATAAATATTTAAAAAAACTAAAAACAACAACAACAACAAAAAACCCAGAACAGATTTCTGGGTCCCCTGCCCCAGACTGGCTGACTCAGGAGGTCTGGAGTGGGGCTGAGAATGTGTCTCTAATGAGCTCCCAGGCACTGCAGTTATAATGGGGAAGCACACTGTGAGTGCCATTCTTTCTTCTTCCCCTGTTTTCAGCTTCTCAGACACAGCTTCAGGCTTTGATCGTTTCTCTCGCCGTTTTGAGGGTGAATGTGTCTGGTAGCACATGTCGTGGGGTCTCCCTCAGATCCCCCTTTACGACTTAGCACCTCATGCCAGCTGTGGAGAATGTTAGGCACATGCACAGCCCCGCATTAGCGTCACCACACTGGACACTCAGAGACCACCTGCACGGCCCCTGGGCTTCAAGAATGAAGCAAACGTACGCAGGTAACTTTCCAAAGCACCGGTGAGGTTAGGAAGAAGGGAGCCTTTATGGCCTTCCCTGCCCCTGGTTCATCACGGAGGTTGACTCTGCCACCACCACTGACAATGTCGCCTGCAAGCAGCATCCAGAATCATCAGTGCACATGTCTGTTCCACCAGAGAAAACGTGCTGTGCTCAGGTACACACAGGCACATGGGCAGCTGGGGTGAGGAGGGGCTGCTGGGGAAGAGACAGGGGTGGGGCCTGGAAGGTTCCTAGCCAGCTAAGGGTTGCTGGGACCTCCCAGCCAGTTCCCCCCAGAGGCCAGAACTTCCCACCCTGTACCCACAACCCCCTCAGAGACATTAGGTCTAAGAAATGCAGGGCAAGAAACAGTAGTTTAACTGACACTTTTGTTTTTTCATTCATTCATTTAACACACATTTGTTTGTTTCTACTGTGCTGGACTCCGGGTTAGATCTTAGGATCCAAGAGATTAAAATACAATCTCTTCCATCAAGGTGTTCACAATCTGGCATAGGAGATGGACAAGAAGCACACAGTCCCAATGAAGCATGATGAGAGGCAATGCACACTGTGGGGCAAAGCTCTGGGGCCAGAATACCCAGCTTCAAATCCTGTGTGACTCTGGGCAAGTCACTTAACCTCTCTGGGTGTCCATGTCCCGTTTCCATAAAAGGGAAACAAAAGCAGAGCCTGCCTCATTAGATAGGTGTGATGGAAGGTCTAAATGAGTTAATATAGGCAAAGTGTTTGAAACTTGCCTCATGCAGAGTCCCGATAGCCAGTTCTTGTCAATACTGGCATGACCAAGAGAAAGGTGCAGAGGACATCAGGGAGAGGGCAGGAAGCCAGATATGAAACTAACAAGCTCAGAGCTGTAGCCTCTTGTAACATGAGCAGATCAAAACAGAGGATCCCAGGGCCCCTTCTAGTAGAAGAGCTGCGGGCTAGAGGTGCCTCCTAGTGGATACATAGTAAGTATCCTGAGAGCCAGGCACGGGACACAGGAAGTAGTCAGAATTTCTCCTGCCTTGGACATACATGAATTAGGGAGAAAGGGAAGATACAGTTTCACATGGATTCACAGGAGGTTTGACATCTCACAGCCAAGGGCACCAGTTGAGAACAGCCAGGGTGGTTCCCGTGATCTGGCAGGCTTCTCCCTTACCGAACGCCCCGGGACTGAGGGCTACATCCTCCCTCTCTGTGCCTTTCCTCTCCTCCCCACACCCTCAATGCCACCAGCTCCATCTGTTGGCCCATGTTCCTCTTCTCTTTGTAACCACCACTAAAAGCCTGTGATTTTGCACATACATCTGCTCTCTTGGCCAGAGGAACTACCGGCCCTACAGCACACACTGGCTGGAACTTTCAGAGGGCTATGGGCCAAGACTTTTGGGAACATACCCTGTCCAATAACACTCAGGTCAGGAAAGGACACTGGATGACACATGAAGAACGCTGAAGCAAAGCTGGAAATCCCTTGGACAGTGACTCAGGGGCAGCAGGCAGGGAAAAACAGGCCAGCAGGCAGTCCGTTATTGTGCAATGCAGACCATTCCCTCCTCCTGGCCACCAATCAGGGATGGCTCTGGCCACAGACATCACCTTCACTGGGCTTAGCTGAAAAGGATGGTGTCCAGCTCACAACCTTCCAGCACTCACATGCCAGCACAGTGGCTGTTATGAAGAACAGAGAAATGACCAAGCAAATTCAGAGGGTCCCCAGGGTCTATCTTGTGTTGTCTTACTCTCCACCACTTCTCGCCTTCTCCTTTCTTCTCAACTCCAATTAAGAGAAAAAGGAGGGGGGGAGGGGGTAGGAACAAGCCCTTGGAACAACCTGGATGCTAATTTCAATCCAAAACAGTGGGTTCACTGAGCCCTGGCCACCAGCCCTCAGCAACTTCCAGCTCAGCTACCCAGTGTTCCTGGGACTGAAAATACCAGAACATCTGATGAAGCAGCTGCAGTTAAATTTAGCCCCAGCAAACCCAGGCAGTCTGGGAGCCAGAAGCAGCAGAGTGGACCCACGAATGCACCCATCACATGTATGAGAGCCTCCAGCTACACACAACACCAGTGTGAGTAGGGCAAGGGCAGGGAGAGCGAATGCAGGGAGGTTCAAGGCCCAAAGGCAGGTCTCCTCTCGCAGCAGCATTGCCGGGACCCATCAGCCCAGTGCTGCCACCGGCAGGTACCAGGCAGGTGTCATAGATGAGTATAGCATAAAAATGGAAAGAAAAGAAAATGGCGGGGATTCTGTTGAACTGCAGGGTGATATCCCATCTAAATCCACTGAAATTTAGACTTTTAAAGGACACCATGTTAGCCAAATAAAATACTGCATTATGTCTGCAGACTTTCAATGTGACACCTAGGTCCACCTGCATGGAGTGGGCAACCCCACAGCTACTATTTCACCATCGGCCATTCATTCTTTGTTTCTTCAGTTTCCTGTTAAAATGCAAACAGACCATGGGCTTTAAGACTGCTTACCTAACTCAGTTATTCTGACAGATCCCTTTAAGAAACAAAGGAAGGAGAAAAGAAAAAAATCAGCCTATATGAATAAATTAATTGGTAAATTAGCATGTAGTAATATGTTCAGAATCAATTAAATGTTAGCTGTATAAAGTAGCAATTGTTCAATGCAAAGAGCATTTGGCTTAGAGTCAGATAGGCTTGAGTCTAAACCCTGGCTTTGACACCCACTAGGAAATTAATTAACTTTCCTAAGCTGCAGGGTCTTCTTTGGTAGAATAGAAACAACATGCCTGCCTACCTTGAACTGCTATGGAGATTAAGTAACGCAGGGCAGTGTTGAACCTGAGATAATTTATGCACAGTAAATGCTGTATGAACTTTAATCATCTGAGAGCCAGGTTCTGTAGGGCAGAGACAAAGAGTGGGAGGAGAGGTAGGTGGTGGGACAGCATCTCGCCCACCAGAGCTTTCCTGGAGCACGCGACTGCCCCAAATTAGATAGAAGGCTTCTGAGCCACATGGGGCCACACTGTCCCCCAGCGTCCATTTGCCACACTGCAGCCACACTTAAGCCGAATTGTCCCTGGCCTTTCTTCCGCCATTTGAGGTAATGCAATGTCAAGCCAGTAGACCTACCTCACCATCATTTCTACTCCATGTGAGCCCCTCACACAGTCTTGTGCTGAGCTAGGTGGTTGTTGAGGGTAATCTGAGACAGCAATGCCCTAGTTTGTCCCATCACCCAAGCAAGCTGCCTGCACCAGGGGGAGGATTTGTTTAGCCTCTCTGACCCAGTGTTCACACAGACTTCTAGCCCCGACAGTGGACTTGAATACCCTGGAGAGATTTTAAAATGAATAGCCACTTGTACACAACACTCTAGCTGCAGACCTACAGAATCAGAATCTCAGCAGGTGGACTGGAAAATCCCTAGGAAAAGAAAAATACTCAAGGGATCCCAAATTCAGCCAATTTTGAAAACACATTGCTTTATCCCTTATTGTGCTGCCTCCCGTCGCCTCTTGGGTCTGTCTTGGCTTTGTAAATAACACAAGCGAGAAAAAGCGCTCCCTATACTGAAAATTAGTATTCATGTGGAGCTAAAAAAAATGAGGGGTAAACAGCCAGGTGAGAGGGAACAGAAAAGAGAGACCAAGAAACACACAGAAAGGCAGGAAGAGGGGAAGGAAAACAGGCGTGCCCACGCGTGCGCATGCACACACACACACACACACACAGAAAGATGGGGAAGAAAGAAGAGAGACAGGAGGAAGGAAGGCACATTTCATGACTGTGCCAACATTTTGGTATGGCAAGAGATAACCTAAGCCAAATCAATGGATGATTCTTAGGTAAAAAAAAATTTCCAGTCTGGGCATGGGGTTATTATCTACAACATGCAAAAGCTCTTATGTATTGGCAAAGATACAAACACCACAGTAGAGAAATGGGCAAGACATGAAGAGATAACCCAAACAGCCAATACACAAAAAGGTGGGTGAGTTCACTAGTGGTTTGGGAAATGCAGATCGTTACTTTATACCTTTGAGGTTGGCAAAAATCAGAAAGCCATGTACTTACTGCTCAGTAGGATGTAGGGGAAGTGATTTCTTTAAATCTTGATGGTAAAGATGTCAATATAAGTCATATAACTTTGAAAAACTGACATCTAATGAAATTTACCACTCTTTGTCAATCCCCCTGTTCCATTCCTGGGACTTGAGGCCCTGGAGATTAAAAACACCAGTACCTAATGATGCATGCTCAAAAATGTCAACTACAGCATTGTTCATGATAACATAAACACTGGTAACAGAGAAAGTCTGTTAATAGAGTATTAATAAATAAGTGTTGATACATGTAGCCTGCTTAACATAACTTTATATAGCAGTTAATAAGAATGAATAAAAGTCATATCACAGTTGGAATTTAAGGGATTGGGTACTGTTGTATAAAAACAATAAGGCAAAAAAATGTTTATAATATTGCTGTTTTGTAAAACAAAATGACAGAAACTCTTGGCGTGTGTGTGTGCACACGTGCGTGCACAGGGTTGACATGCAGCTAGTATACATTGATAGCTGAAACATTCAGTGTGGCTGTCATTCTAACTGATTCACACGGTGCCATACTGTTGCTACAGATTTTGAATGGCACTCCTGTATACATGCGTTCATGCCTTTGTACATGAGTACATAACAAATATAGAGAAGAAACCAGATAGGTACATACTAGATTGTTAACACAGATTAGCAAGGAAGGAAAAGGGGGCTTCTGTGGGTAGAGCTGGAGGAGAAAAGGTGAGGGAGGCAACCTAAGAACAAGAAAAAAGAAACATTTAAAAAAATGTGCAACAATCATAATTATGCTATGCACTTATGTAAAATTATGTATATGTTTTTATGCATACAGGATCTCTTAAAATATAACTGTTAAGAGCTTATTAGTCAAATATTATTATAATAATGATATGTAACACACCAAACCCAAAGCCTCAGTGACATACAAAAAAGGCATCTTTTTCTCACTCATAGATCTACGGACTGGCAGGTATGACTCCTTCAGGCTATAGGGCACTCCCTGTGACTCTCATTCCGAAACCAGAACTATCTGGGGCATGTTCTTCTCATGGATAATGACAGAGGCCCAAGAGGTCAAGCTAATCCACGCAAGCACATTTAAATCTGCTCATGGACTGATGTCAGCACCATGGAGACGTAAGATGCCCTACTTTTTAACAATTAACTAGGCACCTATCCATGAAGAAAAGTACCTCTGTGGGAAGTGTGGGATCCAGCACCTTATATCAAGGGACCCAGAAGGAGTCTCACCCACCTGTGCACCCAGTAATAGGCAGACAGACCTTGTCTAGACTGCAAAACCAGCAAGAGCCAGTGAATCTGCCCCAACCCCTCTAGGCTGTTGTCGGGGAAAGCCTAGAGGGCGCTGATTTGCATAGAAACCCACAACAAAAGACACTTTGAAGAGATCCAGCCTTCCCAAGGGGATTTCAGCATGCCTCTGGGGGTAAAAATACAGATTTCAACACGTTGGAGAAGAGCAATTGCGCCAACACTGCCCCTCCCCCAACGCAACACTGCACAGGGCTGACCTAGCCAGTGGTAACCTCTCCCACAGGATAAAGGACCAACAGCGAGCCGCTTTCCCAGCCACGGTGGATGCTGCTGGAGAAACCCATTTCCACGTAGCAGCACCCAGAGTACTGAGAAGGGACCTCCATGACCGAGGGGGGGGGGGGGGGAAGGGAGGAGTTCAAAAAAGAGGCAGGTAAGATTACCAAAGGGCATTAAAGGAAGGGGGTTCCTGCTGACAGTGCTCAGGACTTGAGCAGGAAGCCGGCCCACAGCCTCTGGGAGAACCTTACCTGAGGACCTGCCCACTGGCCCAGGGGCACCCCCAGCACCCTGAGTGCTCCACCCACACTTTCCCTAACTCCGAAGCCGGCTCCTATGTGTACTCTAGAGTGCGGCGGCAACGATCCAGCCTCCGGCTAGCTCTCAGAAAAACAGACCCGGGCGAGGGAGGGAGAAACCACAAATTTGACCTGTAGCGCCACCTTCTGGAAAACTGAAGAGAGGTTTCCAGCAGCCATTCTGATGAGCTTTAAGAGCCAGGGAAGATGTACACGCATAAGAATTCTGCCACAAGAGGGAGCAGGAAATACGGAGCAGGTGTGTTGACGCAAGGTTGAGGAAAAACCTGATTTAACAGAACCAAGGCTGCTAGTAAAGATGTGAGGAGCTATTGGGTACCTCAAATGCAAAAGAAGCAACACGAAACTACAAGGAATATAAAGAATCAAGAAAGCATGTCATCACCAAAGACAATACTCTTCCAATGAGCAAATTCAAAGGCACAGAATTTTCTGATCTAGCTGATAAAGAATTAAAGAACTTTCTTGAGGAAACTCAAAGAGCTACAAGAAAACAGACAAAGATGTCGGGAATACATGAACAAAATAAGAAATTTAACGAAGAGCCAAATCATAAAAAAGAACCCAACAAATTCTGGAGCTGAAGAAGTCAATGGATGAAATGAAAAAGTACAGCACAATAGAGTGCATCAGCGGTAGAGTAGACCAAATGGAAGACAGAGTAAGCTAGCAGATAGCTTTAAACAGTCCAATGAGAGGAGACAACGAATGAAAGAACAAAGAAAGACTACAGGACTGATGGGACTCCATCAAACATACAGATATTAGAATAATTGGCATTCTAGAAGGAGAAGAGGTGGAGAAGGGACAGAAAGTTTATTTAAAGAAATAAGAGCTAAGAAATCCAAAACCTGGGGAAAGACCTGGACATCCAAGTTGATGAAGCTAACAGATCACCCTAGTATCTCAGGGCAAAAAGACCTTTTCCAAGACACATTATAATGAGAATGCAAAAATCAAACATAAAGACATTCCTTCAGGCAGTCAAGGAAAAAAAATTGTAGCTTATAAATAAACGAAACAAACCTCAAACCAGCAGCCTATCAGTGGATTTCTCAGCAGCAACCCCTACAGGCCAGGAGCACGGAATGAGATATTCAAAGTGTTGACAGAAAAAAACTGCCAGCCAAGAGAAATACTCTATCCAAAGTTATCCTTTACATATTTCATATGTAACTAACATAAAATATATATGCATATACATGTATATATTTGAAATAGACTCCCAAACAACAAAAGTTGAAGTTCATCACCACTAGACCTGCCCTGCAAGAAATACAGAAAGGAGTTCTTCAAGCTGAAATAAAAGGGCGCTAAGTAGTGATATGAAAACAATGTGTTGTATAACATATTGGCAAAGGTAAAAATACAGTCAGATTCAGAAAATGAATTCTATAATAAGATGATATGTTAACTAGTTAACTACAGTATAATAGTTAAATATTAAAAATAACTACAGCTACTACAATTTGAAAACAAATACACAATATAAAAAGTAAATTACAATATCACATATGTAAAAGGGGAGAGTAAAAGGGTGAAGCTTTTATATGCAAAGTCGCTATCAGCTTAAAATGGACTATTTTATCATTTTATGCAAGGCTCATGGTAAGTACAAAGCAAAAACCTAGACTACATTCATAAAAGATAAAGGAGAAATAGAACATATTGCCACACACACACACACACACACACACACACACACACACACACACAAACCCCACCAACTTACAAAGGTAGACAGAAACAGAAAAAGAGAACTACAAAATAGCAAATAATTAAGATGGTAAGAATAAGTTCATGTATATCAAAACTCATTCTAAATGTAAATGGATTGAATTCACCAATCAAAATACACAGAATGGCTAGATGGATAAGAAAACAACCCCTAACTATAAGCTGCCTACAAGAGACTCGCTTCTGATTTAAGGATACACATAAGCTCCAAGTGAAGTGACAGAGAAATTTATCCCATGCAAGTGGAAACCAGAAGAAAACTTTTATTTATATGAGACTAAATATTCTTTAAGTCAAAAAAAAAAAACAGTAATAAGAGACAAGAAGGTCACTACATAATAATGAAGAGGTCAATTCATCAAGATGATGTTAACAATCATAAATAAATATACACCCTACATCTGAGCACCTGAATATATTAAGAAAATACTAACAGATCTGAAGACAGAAATATAATACAGGTATATCAGGGACTTCAATATCCCAGAAACACTGGACTTGAACCATATATTAAACAAAGTAAACCTAACAGACATTTACACAACACTCCATCCAACAAAGTAAAATACATATTCTTCTCAAGTACACACTGAACATTATCTGGCAAAGATCATACAATAGGTAATAAAACAAGTCTTAATACAAGAAGACTGAAATCATAACAAGTTTCTTTTATGACCACTTTTCTGACTTGCTATGAAACAAGTCAACGAGAGAAAAGCTAGAAATTTTATAAGCATGTGGAAATGGAATAACACACTCCTGAACAATCAATGGATCAAAGAAGAAATCAAAAAAGAAATTAACATTATCTCAAAACAAATAAAAATGGAAATACAACACACCAAAACCTATGGAATGCTACAAAAGCAGTTCTAAGGGGGAAGTTTATACCACTAAATGCTTTTTTAAAAAATGTTTGTTGGGGCACCTGGGTGGCTCATTCAGTCAAGTGTCCAACTTTGGCTCAGGTCATGATCTAGCAGTTCATGGGTTTGAGCCCCACATCGGGCTCTGTGCTAACAGCTAAGAGCCTGGAGCCTGCTTCAGATTCTGTCTCTCCCTCTCTCTTTCTGCCCCTCCCCCACTCATGCTCTGTCTCTCTCTCTCTCTCTCTCTCTCTCTCTCTCCCAAAAATAAATAATCATTAAAAAAAAGTCCACACTAATGAAAAAATGTGTGTTTATTTTGAGAGAGAGAGAGAGAGAGAGAGAGAGAGAGAGCGAGCGAGCTGTAGAGGGGCAGAGAGAGGGGAAGAGAGAAAATCTCAAGCAGGCTCTGTGCTAACCTGGGGCTCACACTCATGAATGGTCAGATCATAACCTGAGCCAGAACTGAGTCAGTCACTTAACTGAACCACCCAGGTGCCCCACCAATAAATGCTTTTACTAGGAAAACAGAAAAATCTCTAACAACCTAACTTGAACAAACTAAGCCCCAAGTTAAGAGAGGGAAGGAAATAATAAAGATCAGAGCAAAAATAAATGAAATAGAGACCAGAAAAACAACAGAAAAAAACAACAAAACTAAGCTAGTTTTTTGATGAATAAAGTTGGCAAACTTCTAGCTACACTAACAAAAAAGAAACAAACAAAACAGGGAGAAGACTAAAAATGTAAAGTGAAAGAGGAGATATTACAACTAGAAAAATACAAATTATCATAAGAAATTATGAACAATTATATGCCAATAAATTGGACAACCTAGAAGAAATGGATAAACTCCTAGAAACAATACCACCTATCAAGACTGAATCAGGAAGAAATAAAAAATATGAACAGACCAATAATGAATAATCAGTAATCAGTAATCAAAAAACCTCCAACACACAAAAAAAGCCCAGGACCAGATGGCTTCACTGGCAAATTCTACCAAGAATTTAATGAAGAATTAATGCCAATCCTTCTCAAACTCTTCCAAAGAATTTTTTTTTTAAAAGAAACACTTTCAAATTCAGTTTACAAGGCCAGTGTTATTACCCTGAAACCAAAGCCAAAAAGGATACTACAAAAAGAGCAACTATAGACCAATATTCCTGAGGAGCATAGATGCAACATTCTCAACAAAATATTTGCAAACCAAATTGAACAGCACTTATTAAAAGTATCATACACACCTTCACCAAGTGGGATTTATCCCTGGGATGCAAGGATGATTCAACATATACAAATCAATAAATGTAATACTCTACATTAACAGAATGAAAGACAAAAATCATGACTATCTCTATAGATGCAGAAAAAGCATTTGACAAAACACAAAATCTTTTCATTATAAAACCCTCAACAAATTGGGTATAGAAGGGACATACCTCAACATAATAAAGACCATATGCAACGAACGCATAGCTAACATCATACTCAATGGTGAAAGACTGAAAGCATTTCCTTTAAGATCAGGTAAAAGACAAGGGCGCCCACTCTCACCATTTTTACTCAACAAAGTACTGGAAGTCCTAGCCGAAGCAAATAGACAAGGAAAAAGGGGGGGGGGGCATCCAAATTGGAAAGGAAGGTATGAAGTTGTCATTATGTGCAGTTGATATGATCTTATATGGAGAAAATCCTAGACACTCACCCAAAACACTGTTGGAACTAATCAAATTCAGTAAAGTTGGACATAGCAATCAACATGCAGAAATCAGGTGCATTTCTACATGCTAACAATGAAAAATACTTCTTAAAACTATCCCACTCACAATAGCATCATAAACAATAAAATACTTAGGAATAAATTTAACCTGAGAGGTAAAAGATCTGTATAATGAAAATTATAAGACTCTGATGAAAGAAACTAAAGATGACACAAATAATGGAAAGATACCATGTGTTCATGTTTTGTAAGAATATTGTTAACATGTCCATACTACCCAAAGCCATCTATATATGCAAAATAATCCCTATCAAAACTCCAGTGGCATTTTTCATAGAAATAGAAAAAATAATCCTAAAATTTGTATGGAACCACAAAAGACCCCCAACAGCCAAAGAATACTGACAAAGAAGAACAAAGCCAAAGGCACCATTCTTCCTGATTCCAAACTATACTACAAAGCTAGAATAATTAAAGCAATATGGTACTGGCATAAAAACAGACATGAAGACCAATGAAACATAATTAGAGAGTTCATAAATAAACCCACATATATGTAGTCAACTAATATTTGACAAAGGAGCCAAGAACATTCAATGGGAAAAGGATAATCTGTTCAACAAATGATGTCTCAAAAGTTGGATAACATGCAGAAAAATGAAACTGGACCCCTATCTTACACCACTCACAAAAATTAATGCAGAGTGGATTAAAAACTTTAACATAAGACCGCAAACCATAAAACCCCTAGAAGAAAACACTGGTAAGAAAACCCCTTGACGTTGGTCTTAACAATGACTTTTTGGTATGACACCAAAAACACAAGCAACATAAGAAAAATAAATTGACATGACATCAAATGAGAAAGCTTCTGCACAGCAAAATAATCAACAAAATGAAAAGTCAACCTACAGAATGGAAGAAAATATTTGCAAATCATGTATCAGGTAACAAGTTAATATCCAGAATATGTAATGAACTCACACAACTCAATAACAAGAAGAAACAACCCTATTTTAAAATGGGCAGAGGAACTGAATAGACTAGTACAAATGGCCAAGAAACACATGAAGAGGGGCTCAACATCACCAATCACCAGGGAAATGAGAATCAAAACCACAATGAGATATCACCTCACACTTGTTAGAATGGCTATCATCAAAAAGACAAGAGATAACAAGTATTTGCAAGGATGCGGAGAAAAGGAAACTTCTGTGCAGTGTTGGTGGGAATGTAAATTGGTGCCGCCACTAGGGAAAGCAGTAGGGAGGTACCTCAAAAAATTAAATAGAATTGCTATATGACCCAGCAATCCCACTTCTGGGATCAGATTCATATTCAAAGGAAACGAAAATAGGACATCAAAAAGGTATCTGCACCCCATGTTCACTGTAGAATTATTCACAATAGTCAAAATATAGAAACAATCTAAGTGTCCATCGATGGCTAGATGGGTAAAGAAGATGTAATATGTGTGAATAACACAATGGAATGTTATTCAACCATGAGAAAAAAGGAAATCCTGCCATGTGTGACAACATGGATGAAATGAAGGCATTATGCTAAGTGAAATAAGTCAGACAGAGAAAGACAAATACTGCATGTTCTCAAATGTGGAATCTGAAAAAGCCAAACTCATAGAAACAGTGTAGAATGGTGGTCTAGTGTAAACCCTGACAGTTGAGTTTTCTCCTTCCTTTTTTGTAAAGCAAGTGCCTGACTTAAGTTTTGATGGCCAACTCATCCACGTCAAAGAGGCATCTACTTCAAAGATGGCTGTCTCAAATAAATACATTGCCAGCCATAGGAATAGATAAAGAGGACATCTCCCCACACTGAGGCTCCTTTGTTTTAGAGTTCCTGATAGATTTTGATAACACTTGGGGCCACTTATTTTTCCTCTTCCTGCACTTTAAATTCACCAATAAAAAGTGAGCTCGTGAAACCCTAGGCCCCACCCTCTACCCTAACAAAAGCAGAACCCCATCCCTGTGTGCTTAGGCTGAGTGCGAGGGGGGTGGGGGAGGAGGGGTGTAGCCCCAGGTGGGCTGTGTGATTTCCAAGTCCTATAAATAATGAACCACCTTTTCCCTAAATTTCCTGCTTGGTTATTGCTGAAGGGCATCCTGTAATTATAAGAACCACAAGAGCTAATCCAGCCACAATATTGGTTATTGACAGACTGACACCAACACAGAATAATTGCCTTAGTCAGCAGGAATGCATAATTGCCCTTTCAGTTAACCAAGGGGAAGGCCCTTTAGCTGTAACTTGCTTATTAGCACCAAACTCAGGTGGTTAACAGCATCTGGGAAATGAGCACCACCTGCTGGGAGGTCTGTGGCACTGCTACGTGCTGTGGCACATTGCCTCTGTCACCTGCTGTGTTGCCTGCAGTATCCAGCTCAAAAGGCCACAGCTGCTGTAATAATCCAACAATCTCCCCTGTATGGTCAAGGGCAGCATGGTCAAGGGCAGACAGTCTAACAAGACAATTAGGCCACTAATTATAAAGGCGTGAGTTAGCTGTTAATGTGTGTGAGGGTCCTTCACTCCTCAAGGCCAAGAAGAGCTAAGGAAGGTGGACTGGATTGCCAGGCTATGGTCACCAGACAAGGAGAAGCTCCGGGCTAAAGGCATGAGGAAAAGATTCCCGAAGCTGGGGAGGATGGGAGACCTCTGTCTAACCACTGAGTCAGTGGGTCATGCCCAGACTACATGTCCTAACCCAGAAAAGTGGAATAGCCTTGCAACTGGAAGCTAATGGCATCACCAGAGAGAAAATACAACAGAGGCCTATGGTCCATGGCACCACTTCACTCACTGCTATCACTTCGTCCCCTGACCCAATGGGATATTATGGGTCCAACCCCCGTGTGATGTTGCTAAAGAATTAATGGAGAAATATAAATGTCCTGAACAGCTGGTGCCAGCACCTCCTAAGAACCCTGAAGAACCCCAGCTTCTTGAGAAATGCCAACCCCACGAAGCTCCCTGAGCATTGCTCAATGCCATTCATACCATGCCAAGACTCTAGTTTATGCCCCAGAGGCCTAAGAGCTTTTCCCTAAGACCCTGTGCATATCATACTAGTGGGGGTGGACCCCAATCCAAGAGACGTCTCTTGGGACACCCTGGAAAGGAAAGTGGCCACCTATGAAGAGGGCTCACAGTGACATCCCAAAGTTTCCAGTAACAACACATAAGATTATGGTAAAAAGAGACAATCAAGAAGTACAAATTGAGATAAAAAAAAAAACTATCTTATCTGAAATTCAAAGCTTTCTTAAAGATTTCATGTAGCAGGAAGGACAGAGGGGAGCTAACTGGCTATCCCAGGGTTTTTTGCTTCTTTGAAATGAGCTCCGAATTGTTATTCATGGCAGCCAAAATGTATCAACTGGCTGGTATCTCTAAAGACCCTAAAATCCATAGCTTTCTTAAAGAAAGCCACCTATATGCTCATTTTCTGAGATACCATAGAGCCTGAGCCCCTAGGCTTTCCCATGAATGGGACAGAACTAAAAAAATATGTCTTATAAGGTGTCCCTGCTGCTCCTAAGGGAAAAGCTGACAGGGAAATCAAGGCCTCTAGAGAGGAAGAAGGGGGAGAAGGGAAAGCAAAGGCCCCCAGAGTCACCAATATTTGAATACTGAATTGAATCCCTCTCCTAACCTGGACATTTATTGCCTGAGGCTGTGTCCATCCTTCCATCATAATGATCACTGCGAAGGCTCGCAGTAAGTGGAAAACGTTAGATGAGGCCCATCTCCTGCTGCACAAAACTGGCGTGGTCCAATAGGTTGATTATTTCCATGACCACAGTGACCCAAATGACCCCTCTTCATTTCTAACCCTGAAGAGACCCCATTTGACCCTGAGCCCAGAGAATTATTCTTCACAAGGTGCTCTCCCTAATGGCTGGGTGGCACTACTACATTTCAATTGGGACTGCTCAAATTAACTAAAGGCACTAAAACTCCTTGGAGAAAATTTTCTCTGTCCCTTGAAGGTGTAAATCTTACTGTGTCTTTGAAATATAAACACCCAGGTGGTAATTAAAACTGCCCACAATCCCCTGAGACTGAAGAAGAACAATGGATGAAGAAGCCTTTTAAAATAAAAAGTGCTACAAAAACTCTTTTGCCCAAGATCTAGCCCACCTTAATCTAGCCTCCTTAAGGTCACTTGTCAAGGACAAATACAGATCTTAAAAATCTTCACAAGTATTAGTAAAAAGTTTTAGCCATTGGATTGGGTAACCTTAACTTCTGTCTGCCAGACACAATTTGAATTAAAATTTTATTTATAAATTAGTAGGGTGCCTGGGTGGCTCAGTCTGTTGAGCATCCAACCTCAGCTCAGGTCATGATCTCACGGTTCATAAGTTCGAGCCCTGCATCAGGTTCTCTGCTGTCAGTGCAGAGCCTGCTTCAGATCCTCTGTCTCCCTCTGCCCCTCTCTCTCAAAAATAAAAACATTAAAAAAATTTTAAATGTTATTTATAAATTACTGAGTTTTATATTATTGTACCTGATTCACAGCTAAAAATTTGAAATTAAAAGCTATCAGGTCAGTGTCCTATATGCATGCTTATGTATGTGTATGAATGTATATTGTGTATATGTGATTTTTTTTCCTCTCTACCTCTGGATTGTACTGCCAAATTTAATTTGTAAAACAGCTCTATATAACTGGCTTAAAGAAAAATAAGCACTTATCAAATTAAATATTTCTAAACTCTCGGAAATGTAATGGAAACTAACTCAAATGTTTTCAAGTTCACATGACCTAGGAGAATCTTTGGTAGCAAAAGCTAAAATTTGTTGGTCTAATTAAAACAGGCATTTCTTCAGGTTATCAGCATTAAATATAATGGGGTCATACAACTTTTACTCTACCTGGGTTTATTAGTCAAGTGAGCTCATGCTATCTCTGCTGCAAAAAAATTTATCAAGAAGAAAATAACATTTTCATGAGTCATCTAAATATAATCGCTAAGAACAAGTACACTAAATAAATGTAAGTGAAATAGAAGCTTTTAAGTAAACTTTTCAACAATTATGTATTATGATATATCTACCAAAATAGGTTCTCAAATCTCTTTGGTAATTTATACCCTTAGTGTTTTGCTAAGTTAAATGATGGAAATTCATTAAATGTCTAGATCATTTCCAAACAAGACAAAATACTGAAACATCTAAATAAGCTTATCTACTTTTGATATAAACTTCAGAGAAATCACAATAGCTCATGTATGGACAATCTTCATGCCTGTTGCCATGTAGTCCACTCAGAAAGATCACCAGAGACATTCAAACAGACCAGGAAAATCTATCAGACTGCCATTGTGCGCCTGCACTCCATTCGAAGATGCTTCCAGCCCAACATCTAGAAATTTTGATTGGCTGCCTTCAGAACTCAGAACCTGGGATTATAACTTGCTCTGATCATTAACCTTTGTGTTTTGGTTTTGGTTTCCATAGAAATGCCTCTTACTTGATACCTGATGCAAATACTTGCACCAAATAGGCCTAACTTTGGGAGCCCACCTCATGACCACCTCCCGAAAGAAGACACAAACTTTAAATGAACTGACCCATCCTCAGGGCTAGAAGACCAGTTTGATGCGATATGGGACCATCTACCAACTCAGGACACGTTCAATTTATACCAAATGGCCCAAGATGTTAAAATATTTTCCAACAGTACCCAAATCTTTGAAGACATTCCTAGGGTCCCTGATATCACAGACTTAGTTTCACTGCAGGACCTTTCAAGTTCGAGACAACATCTATAGAGTGGATTTCAGACTATTACCTACATAATTATTATAAGATTTCCTACCATAATCCTATTTAGATATATTCTTTCTGGGTTACATATTGCCCTATTCCTGATGTTCAGCATATCAGCGACCCAGGCAGTTAATGTCTTCGCCATTAACTCGTATGCCTTGGCATCAGAGCGGACTGTAGTATAGACCCTTGAAAGTTGTTTTTTTTTTTTTTTTTGTAATTTCAAGTATCTAACTTAAGCTTTTATTGCCAAGGCATCCACTTCAGAGAGGCATTCACTTAAAAGATGGCTATCTCGAATAAACACATTACTAGCTACATCACAAGATAAACAGCCAGGCGCCCTCCGGCCATTGAGCCTCCTTGGTTTTAGATCTTGGTTGATTTCTATATGACCATTTGAGCCACTTGTTTCTTCTCTTCCTGAGCTTTAAGTCCCTGCTCTTATGTTTTAAATTCACCAATAAAGAATGAGCCTGCAAAACCCTAGGCCCCCACCTTCCATCCCAATAAAAAATACCCAAAGGCTTGTGCACACTCTCTCCACCTGTAACCCCACTGTGTGGCCCCAGGTATGCTGTGAAATTTCCTGGTCCTGTAAGTAATGAACTGTTTTTTCTCCAAGGTTTCTATATGGTTATGACTAACGAGCATCTTGAAATCACTAGAAACGCAAGGGCTGGTCCAGCCACAACACTGGTTATTGACAGGCTGAGACCAGCACAAAACAGGGGTTACCAGGGATTGGGGGGCAAGGTGGAGAAATGAGGGAGATGCTGTTTAAGGGTACAAACTTGCAACCAGTAGATAAATAAGTTCTGGAGATCTAATGCACAGATAAGTGATTATAGTCAACAACACTGTATTACAAACTTCAAATTTCTAAGAGATGAGATCTTAATTGTTCTCACCACAAAAAAAGAAAATTACCTCATGGGATTGAGTGGTCATCATATCGCATCATATAAATGTATCAAATCAACATACTGTATACCTTAAATTTATGCAATGTTATATGTCGGTTATATCTCAATTTAAAAAATAATCTCAACTAAAAAAACAAAATAGAAACAAGAAAAAAAAACCCTCTGCATGTGCCTCAGACATGCACATTCCACTGTCCAAACCAAGTCACATGGCCAACCCAAAATTAGTGGGATAAAGAAATATACTCTTCCCATGAGGGTGTGAGGGGTGTGGGGAGAAAGAGTAGGAATGAAGGAAATACTTGCTAAATAAAAAGGTCATCTTCCCCTGAGTCATGTGGGAAGCCAGGCATGAGAAGATGTTCTTACCTTGGAGAGCACTCAGGAATGATAAAGGAAGAGATGGAAGGGATGATGATGATAAAGTCTTGTTGTACAAATGGCCTAATGAGAGTTAAAGAGTTCAGAGAGCATTTTCCTGATCCCAATAGAAGAGAGACTTGTTGAAGAAGAGTATAAGCTGGTGCAACATTCATTAAAAACCTGTCTGACCTCAGCCGCAGCAATTTCTTACTTGACACATCCCCAAAGGCAAGGGAATTAAAAGCAAAGATGAACTATTGGGACCTCATGAAGATAAAAAGCTTCTGCACTGCAAAGGAAACAATCAACAAAACTAAAAGGCAACTAACGGAATGGAAAAAGATATTTGCAAATGACATATCAGACAAAGGGCTAGTATCCAAAATCTATAAAGAGCTCACCAAACTCCACACCCGAAAAACAAATAATCCAGTGAAGAAATGGGCAGAAAACATAAATAGACGCTTCTCTAAAGAAGACATCCAGATGGCCAACGGGCATATGAAAAGATGCTCAATGTCGCTCCTCATCAGGGAAATACAAATCAAAACCACACTGAGATACCACCTCATGCCAGTCAGAGTGGCTAAAATGAACAAGTCAGGAGACTATAGATGCTGGCGAGGATGTGGAGAAATGGGAACCCTCTTGCACTGTTGGTGGGAATGCAAACTGGTGCAGCTACTCTGGAAACCAGTGTGGAGGTTCCTCAAAAAATTAAAAATAGATCTACCCTATGACCCAGCAGTAGCACTGGTAGGAACTTACCCAAGGGATACAGGAGTACTGATGCATAGGGGCACTTGTACCCCAATGTTTATAGCAGCACTTTCAACAATAGCCAAGTTGTGGAAAAAGCCTAAATGTCCATCAACTGATGAATGGATAAAGAAGATGTGGTTTATATACAATGGAATACTACTTGGCAATGAGAAAGAATGAAATCTGGCCATTTGTAGCAACGTGGATGGAACTAGAGAGTGTTACGCTAAGTGAAATAAGTCATATAGAGAAAGACAGATACCATATGTTCACTCTTACGTGGATCCTGAGAAACTTAACAGAAGACCATGGGGGAGGGGAAGGAAAAAAAAAGAGGTTAGAGAGGGAGGGAGCCAAAACATAAGAGACTCTTAAAAACTGAGAACAAACTGAGGGTTGATGTGGGGTGGGAGGGAGGGGAGGGTGGGTGATGGGTATTGAGGAGGGCACCTGTTGGAATGAGCACTGGGTGTTGTATGGAAACCAATTTGACAATAAATTTCATAGTTAAAAAAATGAAAAATAAAAAAATAAAAAAATAAAAAATAAAAGCAAAATAAACACATTTTTGAAATTTAAATGGCCCAACCATTTAATATTATTTTAAGTCTTTTGAAAAAATTTTTTTTCTGAAAAATATAAATAACTGTACATCCAAAAACATCACTCCCCAGGAAGTTTCCCAAAGGCAAAATATGGAATAAAACAGAGGAATGAAAACATTAAAAAAAATACAAAACGCACATACTTCTTGATCTACAATCTATCTCCTAGAATGGCATCTGTCCATGACTATGCTAAGCAAATCACATAAGATAAAGCAGTGTTTACAGTAGGAAATAAAAATGGGAAATAACCCAAGTCTCAGGACACTGTTAAATAAAATATGCTCTATCCATGAAATGAGACATTCTGCAATTGTTAACAACATACACTCTACACATGCACATGTACAGAAAGATTTCCAAGATATATTATTAAATTAAAAAATATATATATCAAAGTTCAGAAAAATGACAAAAAATACCAACAGGCAAAAAACAAACAAACAAAAACCATAGGAAAGAAAACCCAAACTGTCAATATGAAAACATGCTCAACCTCATCAGTAATTATCACCATAAGAGACCATTTCACCCTCAGAAAACTGACAAAAATTATCCCTGATAATACCATGCGTTGGCAAAAATGTGGAACAGCAGGAACTCTTACACGTGAGCAACAGTATCATTCACAAGAATAAGAGGGACCTGCTTCACCAAGAGACACAGCTGCTGATATAAAAGGGAGGAGACCTTTCATTTTCTTTTTTGATAAAGTTATAATAATGTAGATCACACACAGGCTATGAGTTTTAACAAAGTATTTTAAAACGGCTTTCATGATATCCAAGAGGAGAATCCGAAGCTATGTGGGTTGACAATTAGAACAATCAGGAGCATTTGCAGCTGGCTAAATAAACCAAGAGTTCGGATTGATTAATCAGCCAGTATCAGCCAAAAGGAGTGTAGACTGGGTTTTTTTAATGTCCTGAGTGACAGAACAGACAGCCTGCTCATCCAGTAAGCATATTTGTTATCCAACATAGTGCATATCCAACTGATGTACTGGATAAAGTAGGTAAAATGGGTGTGTGCATACACAGCAAAACAATATTACAGGCATCAATGTGAAGCCAAGAACTTAGGTACAAATTTTCAGCAGGACAAGTACAGAATAGGAGAGATGTGGTTTATTAGCAGTTCGTGTAAAGAACTGGAAGGATTTTTTTCATTAGAAGATCACTTCGAGTCAACAGTATGATGTAGCTACCCCTTGCCTCCCCCCGCCTTAAAAAAGATTTATTGCGGACTAAGATATATTGTTACAAGAGTTCAGAAGATGATGAGCTCATTAGATTATCTGAAATGCGGTGTTCAGATCTGGCTTCTGCATTTGAAGAAGGACACTGTAGCATTAGTTGTGTTGAAGATTTATGAAGCATTTACTCTGTTCCAGGGACAACTGTATCCACACCCACACCCACATTTTTGCACCACTTAATAGTTCTACCATGAGGCAGATACAAAATCTCATTCTATAATAAGAAACTATAACTCAGAGAGAACATGGCAGCACAGCATATAAACAGCCAATGCAGAACTCAAACCCAGCTCTCTAATTGTAAAGCCCTGGCCCTTGATTATGGCATTCTGCCACTTCCAACTGGAGGGTGGCCAGAGAAAGGCCAAGTTAGAGAAGAATGTTCCTGAGGACCACTGGGAACAGAACTCCTGCAGCAGGCACTCAACACGCGGTACATTCCTGTGATTTCAGGAGGTGAACCGGGCCCAGAAGACTGATTCAAACAAGTCAAAAACTGGTCATGAAAATAGAACATAAAAATGAAAACTATAAACACTTTAACAGTTGTATATTGACTACTAATAGGTAATAAATAGATGGACATCTTGTGGAGACACTTACCACTACTTCATCTACGTCATTTGTGTTCTGTTTCACCACCTAGATTTTACTGGAGGTTCACCTTTGGCAAAGGACAAGCAGAAGGAATTCTAGGGTCACTTTTGGCTTTAAGGTAGAACCCAAACTCAGAGAGGGTCAAGTGGGACAGCTAGGTTGACCGACCTTGAACGCTCCAGTTACCATTACTCAGGTGTTTCAAAACCACCAGAGAGAGCAGCATCAGGAAAAATGAATCCTAAATACTCCAGCAGGAAGTATCCAAGTCAGTTGTATGAGGGTGAATCCCAGGAGTTTTCCTTTATCCACTGCAAAGGAGAAAGGCACTTACTCTTTAAGGTAGCAAGGCTCTGAGCCTAGAGCTACCAGCACCATTTTGCCACCACGTGAAGAAGGTCTGCCTGGTAATAAAGGCCGCACAGAGGAAAACGTTGCTAGGAGCTGGAGAGAGACTCTCTTATGGTGAATGATACCTACATTTGTTCTTGACTGCTATGTAATGAGTTACCCCCAAAACATAGCACATAAAGCAACACATTGATTATCTCACAGAAGCTGAGGGTCAGGAATGGAATGGGGCCTAGCTGGATGGTTCTAGTTCAGCAGTTAAGATCATGACCAGGACTACAGTCCTCAAGGCTCCCAATGGGCAAAGAGCCACACTCACACGGCAGTCCACAGGTCACAGTGGACCCACTTCCAAGCTCACTCATGTGGCCTTTCGCAGGTCTCAGGTGCTTGCACGCTGTTGGCTGGAAACATTAGTTTCTTGCCACCCAGGCCTCTCCACAGGGTTCCTCACAACATGGCAGCTTGATTCCCCCAGATCAAGAGCTCTAGGACAGTGTGAGCAAGCAATGGCAAGAGAGACTGAAGTCACAGTCCTTTCACAACCTAATCTCAGAAATGATGCCCTGCTGCTCTAACCATATTATACCTGTTGGAAGCTAGTCCCTAGGTCCAACCTACAATCAAGGTAAGAAGATTACACAGGGCATGAATAACAGGAGACAAGGATCACTAGGAACCCTTTTAGAGACTGCCTAACACAACATTATTTGAGCCCCTGGAGCCAGCCATGCCTGAAGTCAGCTACTTCCTGGTCTTTTCAGTTATGAGAGTTACTTCTCTTGGCTGAAATCAGTTTGAGTTGGGTTTCAGACAAATCACATGTAGCCCAGGTAATCCTTCACTAATATGTTAATATATACACTGAAAATAAACACCATCGTCAATAAAATCAAAGTGCAATGGGGAGGTCATCAAAACAAGTTCTCCCTACTGTTTCCGATTCTGTGTCTCCCTCTCTCTCTGCCCCTCCCCCGTTCATGCTCTGTCTCTCTCTGTCCCAAAAATAAATAAACGTTGAAAAAAAAAATTAAAAAAAAAATAAATAAGGGGCGCCTGGGTGGCGCAGTCGGTTAAGCGTCCGACTTCAGCCAGGTCACGATCTCGCGGTCCATGAGTTCGAGCCCCGCGTCAGGCTCTGGGCTGATGGCTCAGAGCCTGGAGCCTGTTTCCGATTCTGTGTCTCCCTCTCTCTCTGCCCCTCCCCCGTTCATGCTCTGTCTCTCTCTGTCCCAAAAATAAATAAACGTTGAAAAATAAAATAAAAAAAAAATAAAAAAAACAAGTTCTCCCTAGAGTGGATGTGTAAGCTAACTAGTACTCTTAAATGTCCTGTGTGATCTTTGATGATATTTTTTTGGATTTATTCTGCCTGGATTTATTCTAGCAGTCTGATATTCTTCCCAGCTAATTTAGCATGCCTGTGCCAGTGTGAGAGCATGCCAAACTCAGAATTTTATTGCCAAAGATGACAGTGAATAGAATTAGACCATCAGCAGTGCAATTAGTTTGACATGCTATTAACACCCCAACCATGAACACAGAAGGAAAGGCTTGAAAAAAATGGAAAGTTAAAATAAAACTAAGTTTAGCTCAGTTAAAGGCAAACAATAAAATAATTCAAATTTGATCTTTTGGTTTCCAATGCCTATGAAAATAGTATCTATATACAAATGATGTGAAAATCTGACAATCACTTTCATTAATTTTAGCAGAAAGACAACGTATCATGTGTCTAGGGCTGAGAAACTATTACATATATACCACTAAGACTTGGGTATCTTCCCTTCCACATCCATCCTTAAAATATACAGTAGTACCACCATTGTCTACAGTGTCCCTTTCTGTGGTTTCAGTTACCCCCCGGCAAACCACCGTTCAAAAGCAAATGATCCTCTTTGTAACACAGTGCGCTTTCCGTGGCTTCAGGCATCCGCTGGGAGGCTTGGACTGCATCCTTTGTGGATAAAGCGGGGAGGATTTCTGCAGTCAGCACCCAGTCAGGGGAGAGGATGTCACTCCCAGACACTCAACCATGAGAAAAACGGCAGATAAGTTTGCTTTAGAAAACAATCTGTGTGGTCTTTTTTTTCTAACGAAAAATTTCACTAACAGAATATTTTCACATGCACAGAGGTGTTCCACATCTCTCGAAATCAGGTATTGTCAGACTTGACTGTGCTTCCCAATAATCTAGGGGCTTGTTAAAACCCAGGTGGCTGGGTCCCATTCCCAGAATTTCTGATAAAGTGAGTCTGGGATGAGGGCCTAGAATCTGCATTTCTAGCAAGTTCCCAGGTGACGCTGCAGGTGGGGATCGGGGAACACCCCGAGAATCAGGCTCTTCCCATAGCTACTTGTAGGCTCAGCGCTCATTCTCACAGCCTCTATGGCTCCTACTTCCTGGGCACTGCGAGTTCTTATCCAATGCCCTTCTTTTGCCACTCCTGACACTTGTCCTAGCCACCAAGAAAGGCAACCTGTGCATGCTAACTTCCTCAAACAATTTTAGATTTCTCAGTCATTGAAAGATTTTTACAGTTTCACAATAATATATTTTAATCGTTTTTACTTATTTTTAAGAGAGAGTGCAAGTGGGGGAGAGAGAGAGAGAGAGAGAGAGAGAGAGAGAGAGAGAGAGAGAGAAAGAGAGAGAGACAGAGGATCAGAAGTCAGAGGATCTAAAGTGGGATCTGTGCCAACAGCAGAGAGCCCAATGCAGGGCACGAACTCAAGAACTGTGAGATCGTGACCTGAACTGAAGTCGGCTGCTCAGGTAACAGAGCCACCCAGGCACCCCAACAATTTCACTTCAAAAAGTGGGGGTGTAGGTGTTGTTATCTGACCTCTTGTTTAAGGAGTAACAAAATTGGAGCTAGATCTTTAATGAGCTTAAAATATTAGCAACAGAGAAGTTTGATTATATAGCCTAAGAGAATTTTATTACCTAAAAGATCTTGTATTAATTCAATTAAGTTCCCCCTTTTTTTTAATTGCAGCAAACAATTGATGGGGAAAGTTAAAAAAAATCAAACAAATTAGATTTTATTGCTATTCAAGGACAAGGATTTCTTAAGCATATTTTTTCTTTGTGCAGTTTGTGTTTAGACAGAGCTAGGCATATAATCAGCCTTCAAGGAGAAAATATATTCAAAACACATGAAATAATTTACCTTATTAGTTGCACAAAGAAATACCATCTAATTTTCTATGCCAGTCTAAGAAAATTTGAAGTTGTTGTCAACAGTACACGAACAGGAAAAAAAAAATAGTATTTAAAGAAACTCTATGTTTCTTTGCCTTCATTCACCAGACTGCTAAAACAAATTTTTCAGAATCACTCAGAATGAAAGACTGTAGAGGGTGGTTTCCATGGGTTTCTAATGAAAATACTGCAGTCTTTATTCTAATCTCCATGGGAAACAGAACTGATCTGCTGGGTTCTTTTCTTTTCACTTCTTCTCATGTTTAGGGCTTCCCGTCCCTGATGAAGAGTTAAGTGGGAGGACAAACAGTGAGTGGCTGCAACTGCTATGCTTTCTGCTCTGCATATAGGACTTCATACGTGGGTGAACATTCCAACTGAATATGTAACCCAAGCTACACCAGCAAGCACTCCCTCATTTACTCATTCACACAGACATTTATTAAGTACCTGCTAGGTCCTGGGGATGCAAACTTAAATAACATGTGGTTCCTGCCTCAAGGCCACAGTCTAGGGAAAGAGATAGCCACAAATGGACGGTTACAAAAGCCTAGGCTGAGACCTAGACTCAGGATCCAGAGCACGGGAGTACTGGCTGTCATCATGGGACTGGATGCCGTCCCTCTGGGGCTGTGAGTAGACTGACAAGTTGGGAAAGGATGGAACCCGGAGGAACACCAACATTTAAGACAGAAGCAACAGAGGAGTGAGAGAGGAGATCAGAGCAGGTGAGGGGGCAAGGGCTATACCACAGAAGCCAAAGGACTTGTCTCCAGAAGGGAAGACACTCACGAGTTGTAAACTACAATGGGGAGGGCCAGGGTAAGAGCCCAAAAAGAGTTGTCATGATTCAGAATTTGCTGACGGCCTCACAGAGCTGCTATCAGTGGAGATATGAGGAAGCTCACCACAAGAGCTGGGGAGTGCATATAAGAGGATGTAAAGAACAGGGGAAGAAAGGAATTCTTCCCATACGAAATAGATGCTGAAAAATCATTCTAGGCTGGAAGAAATGTTCCTCACGAAGGGCAGGTTAAGTATTTACCATGAATGAAGTGAATCCTAGGTTTCAGGCCCCTCACCTGCATGGACCCCTGCCAGGCCCTGGGAGAGGCCCTAGTAATGGGTTTACATGGACATGTTTTTGTAAAATTTGCCAAAGAAAGATATTTCAGCTGCAACTGGTTAAGACCGCTGTCGCTTCTACTCTGACTTCCTCTCCTAGTTCTCCTGCCAATTATATTGGAGTGAACACAGGCCCTGAGGGTCCAGCTACAGAGAAGCTGAGGATGTATTTGCTTTGAGTTTAGTGGGATATACTTAGGTGGTTTACAGTTACTTCACTATAGAGCTAAGCTGTTGTTAGCTGTCCCAGTATAAGGAGGTCTTCCAGGAATACTCCTACCATCTACCATGACTATTTAACCCGGGTCATGACCTGAGAACCCGAAGGCTGTGTGTTTGACCGTGTGATCATGACTTATGGTGCGCAGCTCCGGAAGTATATGGATAGTTAGGGAGAAACTAAGTTTGACATGTAGAGAACTAGAGGCTAGACTATGGAAAATTCTTCCAACTTTCATAACTCATACATGAAAAAATTTGTTAGAGGACTTCCAAAATTTACAAGTTAATTCTAAAATTCTAAATAACATAACCAGGGTGCCCAGGTGGTTCAGTCAGTTAAGCATCTGACTGACTCTTGATTTCGGGTCAGGTCATGCTCTCACAGTTCATGAGTTCGAGCCCCGTATCAGGCTCCACACTGACAACACAGAGCTTGTTTGGAATTCTCTGTCTCCCTCTCTCTCTGCCCCTCCCCACTCGCTCTCTCTCTTACTCTCCCAAAAATTAAAAAAAATAAAAAATAAAAAACAGGGGTGGCTGGGTGGCTCAGTCGGTTAAGTGTCTGACTTCCGGCTGAGATCATGATCTCACGGTTCATGAGTTCGAGACCCACATTGGGCTCTCTGCTGTCAGCACAGAGTCCACTTCAAATCCTCTGTCCCCCTCTCTCTGTCCCTCCCCCACTCGCATGCACTTGTTCTTTCTCCCAAAAATCAACATTTAAAATTAAATTTAAAAATTAAAAATAAATAACATTACCAATAATGAATTATGAAACTGTAAATAACTTTTCTAAACTCTGTTCTTAAAGGAATTTTGATCAAACCATGCTGAAAGGAATGATGTAGGTGTCTGTCTTAGTCCATTCAGGGCACTGCAATGAAAATACAACAGGGGTGCCTGGGTGGCTCGGTCGGTAAAGTGTCCCACTCTTGATTTCAGCTCAGGTCATAGTTTCACGGTTCATGAGTTTGAGCTCGCGTCAGGCTCTGCACTGACAATGTGCTCTGCAGTGCTTAGGATTCTCTCTGTCTCTGCCCCTCCCTGCCTCTCTTCCTTTCCCTCTCCCTCTCTCAAAATAAACGAACTTAAAAAACATTTAAAAAAAATACCAGAAACTGTGTGGCTTAAACAACAAACACTTATCTCTCACAGTCCTGGAGGCTGATAAGTCTAAGTTTCAGATGCTGGCAGATTCGTGTTTGGTGAAAGCCTGCGTCCTGGTTCGGAGACAGACATCTTTTCTTCATGTTCTCACTGGGCAGAAGGGCCAAGGGAGCTTTCTGGGGCCTCTTTCATAATGGCACTCATCCCATTCACGAGGGCTCTGCCCTCAGACGTAATCACCTTCCAAAGACCACACCTCCTAACACCATCGCATTGGGGATTAGACTGCAACATCTGAATTGTGGGGGGACAAAAGCATTTAATCCATAGCACCATCCTTCTGTCATCTCTCACAAATTCTAAAATATTTTACATGTGAAGATGCGCTCAGAGAGTAAACAGCCACAAATGAAGGGAAAAAAATATTGTAGAAGGACACTGGGCAGTTAATAAATGTCTTTTGTTATTTTGCTCGATTTGTGTGACGTTTCTATTATGTGCTAGCTTTAAAAATGTTTCATTTGTTATGACTGATGTCTCATTCTAAATACTTTTATATCTAATATTTATCCTAATTTTATGTTGTTTTCCTCAAAGAGCACCCCCGACACACACAATTATCTAAGTTTCAGGCCCCACAACACCTAGATCTGCCCCATGGTGATGGCCTTTGTGGGAAGGGCCTTGAGAGAAGGCAATACAAGGGCAGGTGTCCAACATGTCCTAAGACTGACTCTCCCCTCCTACCTCTCCTAAATGAGCAGAGAGAAACTCAAGGGAAGGTTCTGACCTTCTAGACAGTGTTCTGAGACTGAGCTCCTAGGGGAAGGTCCGCGTGGTGAGGGACGGCATGAGGAAATGGTCCTCCCACTAGCACTGGTCACTACGAGATTTCTAATTCCTCCAGGACCCAGGGCCAGGGAAGCCAGTCAGGGTCAGCAGATGCTTACAGGAAATAAAAACTGTTGCTTGTACCACAGCAGGCATTAAATCCAATAGGAACGTGAATATTCCCCTTGGAAGCAAAAGGATCTAGGAATGGAGGGAGAGAACACTGTGGGATTTGACCAGCTCTGAGCAAATGACTTTCACCCAGGCACTGCTCCCAGGGGCTTATGTATTTATTTATATGTTCATCAGTTCTCTCCCCTACCAGGACGTAAGCTCCTTAATGTCAGCAACTTTGGATATCAGTGCGACGCCTGTGTGAAAACAGAAAACTACAAACCTCGGAAAGTCGATTCAACCTTGGTTGAGAGTATAGTTGAAATCAGAGGTTTTCCATTCCAACAATGGCTAAGAAACTTCAAGAAAATGAAAATACTGTCATCACAAATGCTTTGAGAATGCCAAGCCCAGAGCAAATCTTAAGGACACCAAAAATATAGATCTTTGCCAAGGTGGAATGAGGGACATTTCAAGCCAAATCATAAATCGGGCTGTTTGCTACAAGGGCTCTTGTGAAATTCTACTTTACCTACGATGATTTACTGTTACATAACCCTTAACCTAGACGCTTCACCTAGGACATGTGTTTCACTTTTTGCTGTATAAAACTGAATCTCCTCATTGTACATTTGTTGTGGAAAATGTGCTTTGCAATAAACCTTGCATTTTTTACATGATCATCTATGACTTGTGATCTTATTGCAGTTAGCCTAGCCAGCACTATGAAAAGTGGCATAGATTTATTTGGGATTAGAAAGGGCAGGATGAACTCCTCCTCCTCACAGAAGTCATGTAAGTTGTTTGTGGGGATTTTTTTTGTTGTTGCTTTAAGGAGAATAATAGCAGAATTGTTTCTGAAATACAGTGGAAGACATTTCCTTCCAGCTGCATCCTAGTATCTAAGAAGAGTGTGAAGTATAGGGAAACCTTAGTTTCTGAGAATAATTCATTCTGGAAACATGCTTGTAATCCAAAGTACTTGCAAATCAAAGCGAATTTCCCCATAAGAAATAATGGAAACTCTGAAGATTCGTTCCACGACCCAAAAATATTCATATAAAAATGATTACAATATTGTAATATAATACAAATAAAGAAAATACAAAATATAAAGAAAAATAAACAAATTAACCTGCACTTACCTTTGAAAAACCTTCGTGGCTGCTGTGAGGCAAGAGGAGGGTTATTGTGTAGGACGACTCTCATTATCACTAACAGAATCACTGCCATCTACTGGTCAATGGAATCTTTCTGCATGGGGGCCGTTGTGTATGCTAGCACAGATGTTGACCCCAGTACAGCATTAATAAACTCTGGTCATATACTGTTTTTAATGTAACCAGCAATAAGGTGAGCAGAGGACAGGGTCTATATCTGCAGGCAGCCTGACCTAGAATGAAGCAAGCATTCCTAAGCTTACTCTTGTACAGAAAAGCAAAGGACTGTCCATGGGTGCTTTGAAGCGACAAAAAATACACTAGTGCCAGTTGTAAGCACCTTCCAATGTTCTGAAAAAATCACTAATTTCTGACAAATACCATGGCCTGAGACTGAGCATCGGAGCATGGGAGATTATCACCCACAATCATGGAGAGAGAGAGAGAGAGAGAGAGAGAGAGAGAGAAAGAACAAGAACCACCACCACCACCACCACCACCGGTCCAGTTGTGATCACGTGATGTTCGCCATCACATACTACTGGCTTTGCAAGATATCACTCGTTTATCAAGGTAAAATGTATTAGCAATGTTTGCTTGTCTTACAGAACATTCGCAGAACAAGTTACTTGCGACCCAAGGTTTTACTGTACTTGGTAAATGTTAGTAAATGTTTGTTGACTGATTTGTTGACTCCTTAGTAATACTGAGAGGAAAATATCCATTAGAACGGGGATCAACTGGAGGTCAAAACATTAGAGTAGACCTTTCCTTGGGTTCTCAGCAATAATTATCATTAATTATTTTCAAATCTTGAATAAAATGACTGTATATCCTTTAAACACATAACAGCATTATAAAGGAGGCAGAATCTGGTCAAAAATGAAATACAGTCATTCAGCACATCCTTTAAAAAAAACTGTCAGTTCCAACAACTGCTTTCAGCTCAGAGAGCAGGTCATAAAATAAAGCAGTAAATCAGGAAGCCACTAGAGGGCCACAAAGGGCCAGGAATTTATTGAAGAGCCAAGAAAGTATAGTGAGGGGACAAAAATGACCTAACTCCTTTTTAGGCCAAGTTTGTAGGACCCAAAGGGCAGAGGTAAAACCTTTATGCTAAAGAACTGATAAAGATAGAGCTGGAGAATTTAAAAATCTTAATCCAAAGCAGCAAAGAGAATAGGTAAGGTAGAATACACTTTAAAAGCATGGATACAGGGATCAGAGAATGTTACTAGGAATGCCAAATGCAATGTTGAAAACATCAAGGACCATAAAGAATATGCAAAAACCAGGGGCGCCTGGGTGGCGCAGTCGGTTAAGCGTCCGACTTCAGCCAGGTCACAATCTCGCGGTCCGTGAGTTCGAGCCCCGCATCGGGCTCTGGGCTGATGGCTCGGAGCCTGGAGCCTGTTTCTGATTCCGTGTCTCCCTCTCTCTCTGCCCCTCCCCCGTTCATGCTCTGTCTCTCTCTGTCCCAAAAATAAATAAAAAACGTTAAAAAAAAAGAATATGCAAAAACCAAAGTCATAATCATTAGAAATTCATGATCCTGAATACAGATAGCAGAGGGCACATGGCCCAGTAACCCTGGGCTGCCCCACTCGGCCTGAGCAAAGAACTGAGTCAAATCACCTGTAGTGACTGTACATTCCTGGACTGTGTTCTGCAGTAAAGAAACAACATTTTAGGTAACTGGTATTGCTCCAACTTTCTGCATTGCTTGCCATCCTAGAAGGCACCTGCCATTTGCTGTGTGATCTCAACCTCTCCACATCTTAATTTCCTTATCTGTCAAATGGAGATAATGATAGTGGTCCAAGGTCATTGAATTTTATGTGAGGGATTCAATAGTGACCTCACTTACGGAAGACTCCATACTTTAAAGTTGATCCAGACAAATATCAAGTATTTCTATTTCTCAACCTGGCATAGTTCTCAATGTACTCAACCAACCAACCTTGAAGTTATAGGATTCTTGACAAAATTTGGTTGGAGTTGAGGGGAGGAGGAGAGACATAGGTTTTTGCTTCATTTCAAATTTTTCTACACAAACTGAGACTTTAATATTTTTACTATAGTCTATCAAAATTCCATTAAATATTATGAAGTATTATTTAAATTAATTAAATGAGGGGCGCCTGGGTAGCTCAGTGGGTTGAGTGTCTGACTTCAGCTCAGGTCATGATCTCACAGCTCATGGGTTCGGGCCCCGTGTCAGGCTCTGTGCTGACAGCTCACAGCCAGGAGCCTGCTTCAGATTCTGTGTCTCCCTCTCTTTCTGCCCCTCCCCTGCTCACACTCTCACTCTGTCTCTCAAAAAGTAAATGTAAAAAAAAATTTTTTTTTTAAAAATTAAAAGACTCTTGGGCACAAAGGACCTCTAGTAGACGTTGATAAATACATTTAGCTGTCAGCTAGTGCTGTGTAACAAAACACCCAAAAATTCAGAAGCTTAAAGCCACCATGATTTGTTAGTTCTCAATCTGTCAGTTAGCGGGAGAGATGCCAAATATTGGCCAAGCTTGGTTCTGCAGTTCTTCTGGGCTCAGCTGGTCTTACACACACATCAATAGCCAGCTAAGAATTGAAGAGTCTAGCTAAATTTAGCTCAGCCTCCCCTATCTTTTCACCCATCTCCTGGGAATAGCATGCCAGGCCAGCATATCCCTTTCATGGAAATAGCAAAAGTACAAGAAAGCAAGAAGAAACACACAAAAACTCCCGAGGCCCAGGCTTAAAAGTGGAGCACCCTCACTTCTGCCTTATTCCATTGTCCAAACCAAATCACACAGTCAAGGTCGGACATGACTAAGGTAGGGCCATAGAATCTGCTATCTGACATGAACTATTTGTCTTTTTAAATTGTCTCCCACAACTAAAATGTGAGTGCTCTGAGAATAGGGATCCTGTCTGTCTTATCATCTTACTGATAGGAAATTAAGGTATGGAGAGGTCCCATAGGTATGAAATGGTAGAGCCAGGATTTGAACTAAAAGTCTGGCTCTGAAGTCCATGCTATTAATCACTACATTAGATTACCTCTGCTAATAAAAGAAATGAAAGTAATTGGATCGGATAGAAGATTGTGGACTCTAAATTAAACCTAAATAATAATAGTTCTTTCCCTTGAAGTCAGAATGTCTACAGTAAGCATCAAATTACTGTGTTCATTATTGGAGCAGATGGAAATACAGAAGAGAGACATTAAGAAAACTGCATTTATTAGAAAGGCTGAAAGTGTCCATGACACAACCCTGAAAGACCATCTTGTCCATCCCCCTGTCTCCAAGTAGGAGTGCACGTCCACCTTATTAGGAACAGTATAGTCAAATGTGATTTTTAGTCTTTAGAGACTATTTCTACAACCACCTCTGGAAATGCATGCGAATGTCTCACGATTCTCTCAGCAAGTTTTCTTCATGTTAGACCTAAATCGTCCAATTTAATTGCTCTATGACTTGGATCAGCTCTTCTTTGTAAAATTTAGATCAAGGGTTGCAAAGTGGCAGACTATGGGCCAAAACCAGCTTACAGACATATTTTGTTTTGCCTGCACCAACAAAAATGTTTCAATAGTTGCCAACATTTAAAAATAGGGATAGTTATATTTAAAAAGCCAGCTCTTGCTGAAATAAGTTGAAATAAGTGAAAGGGTTTACTTAGAATTATCTAGGCTTTGAAAGTATAAAAGACTTTAAAAGTCTTTTATAAAACCTTCTGAATTTGATGTTTTCTTTAAGGGCTCATATTAACAGATTTCAACTTACTTAAGTAACATAAGATTTTTTTTCTACATATTCTTGGGTCAATTTAAGTAAGTTGTATTTTTCTGTGAATGTAATAATTTTTTCGGTAGAGAGAGAGAGAGAGAGAGAGAGAGCATGAATAGGAAAGAGGGGCAAGGGGAGAGAATCTTAAGAGGGGTAGAGGGAGAGAACCTCCAGGCTCAGCATGGAGCCGGACACAGAGTTCAAACCCATGACCCTGGGACCATGACCTGAGCTGAAATCAAGAGTCAGACATTCAACTGACTGAGTCACCAAGGCACCCCTATGAATAATTTAAACAAAGTCTTCAAACGTATTGACAAAAAGTTTTTTTATAATGTCCTTTTACTACCATAATGTCTACAGCATCTACAGTACTATTTCCCTTTTCATTCCTTTTATTTAATCTCCCTTTTCTTCCCTGATATGGGATAATTTTGCCAGACATCTATTTTATTGTTGTGAACCAATTATTTGTTTTATTTACCTTCTCTGTTGTATCTATTTGCTATGTCAATAATTCTGCTATTATTTCTCAATTATTATATGTCTTTAGGTAGGATATGCTATTTCTTAAAGTTTTCAAGTTAGAATCTTAGATCATTAATGTTGGTCTTTTCCGACAAACATTTAAGCTTTCCATTTCTGAGTGTCTTTTTCACTGTACCTCACAAGTTTTGATAGATAATATTTTATTGTCTGATACTGAATAATTTTAAATTCACATCATGATTTTATTCTCTTTGACCCATGAGTTATGGAGGACTTGGGAAATTGGCATTTCTCATCCATGCCAAACCTCTTTCTAGTCGTCTTCTAATCCTGCAAAGCCTGAAAAGTTAAAGGTTCATTGGTCAGATTCCCTTGCAGCTGAAAGTGAATTAAGTCCTTTCACCAGATGCGTCTACACATGATTTAAAAGGTGGAACAGAAGTAAACATCATCGCAGGCGGTCTTCAAAGATGGCAACACAGGAGGCTCCTGAGCTCCTCTCCTCCCACAAACACGCTGAATGAACAACTGCACATGGAGCAAATCCCCCCGAGAGAAATGCAGAAACCACCTGAGTGGCCGCCACACAGTGAGCAAATGAAAATACCACACGAAATGGGTAGAAGAGGCTGAGACACAGTCTCACCATAAACCCCACTGCAGCACAGTGCCATGCAATTGGAGGGAATCCCCAACTCCCAGGCTCTCTCTGATGAATAAAGTGTTTAGACTCTACATTTACAGCCCCAAATTTAAGAGTCTCGTGTGAAGGACAGGCTCCCAAAACACCTGCTTCTGAAAGCCAACAGGGCTTGCATCCATGAGATCCCCAAGACTACAGTAAGCAAACAAGCAGATAAAAACAGGCACAAGCACTTGCCATGGCTATCCCCCCAAGCGCTCGGAGCAGAGGGAGCAGGCAGAAATGCCCATCTCCCAGTCTTTTCCTAAAACGGGTCTATTTGCATACTTCAGTAACTGCTGTCTGAGGGTAAGGTTTCTAGTTTAGCACACATCTAGGAGCTAGCTTCTCTGCAGAGACCAAGGAGGTCTACGGACAGCTCCCCTGCTTTTTCTCTCTAGCCCACTCCAAGTCACCAGTAGTTCCCTGGAAGGAGTTTGTATACACATCTAGTGCCCCAGTGTTTGCTGCTGCCACCTGAGGAGGAGCCTCCTGGATCACTTGGCTCCAAGAGCCAGTGGGACTTGCATCAAGAGTCCCATAGGACTATAGCAAGCAAGGAGTTCTTAATAGGCTCAGAAGCACCTTCCCACAGCTGTATGCCCAGGCCCAGTGCAAAGGCAGCAAGTAAAAATACCTACCTCACAATTCTTCCCTGGAAGGGGCCTACCTACATATTTTTCCAGCTGCTGCCTAAAGGTCAGTAAGGCTTCCAAATGGCCTGAATCTAGGCACTGACTGTGATCCTCCCCTCTTCGGGACACTGATGGGTCTTGGCACATCCTCAACTACTGGGAGCCACTAGGAACAAAGAAGACAGCTTGGATAATCACAAAGGTATGAAGGACAACCAGGAGCCAGGCTCCTTGATGAGGTTTATCACCTACTCAAGACCACTCTGTCAAGACTGGGAGAAGTGGCTGTTTTATTTAATGCCCAGAAACCAACACTGAGTCCAAGGAAATGAAGGAAAAGAGGAATATATTCTAAACAAAAGAACAAGATAAAATTCTCAAACAAATCTTAATGGAGAGAGAAGTGATTTATATGACAAAGAGTTCAAAATAACAGTCATAAAGATGCTCACCAAAATCAGAGGAACAATACATGGACAATACAAATATTTCAGCAAAGAAAATAGTTTAAAAGTACCAAACAGAAATCACGGAGGTGAAGAATGCAATAACTGAACTGAAAAGTTCAATAGCAGGTTTAAACAGAAGAAATCGAACGAAAGAATGGATCAGTGAACTCAAGGACATGACCACTGAATTCATCCAAGCAGAGGAACAAAAATAAAAAAAGAAAGAGAGTGAAGGTGACTTAAGGGATTTTTGGGACACCATCAAGAAGACCGATATCCACGTTATGGAAATCCCAGAAAGAGAAATGGGAGAGAAAGATGCAGAAACATTATTCAAAGAAATAATGGCCAAAGTCTTCCCTTTCCTAGGGATAGAAAGAGACACCCAGATTCAAGTCCAGAAAGTATCTGTAAGAGTCATCTAAGACCCAACCCAAGGGGCACCTGGCTGGCTCAGTCAGTAGAGCATGCGACTCCTGATCTCAGGGTTGTGGGTTCAAGCCCCACATTGGGTGTAGAGATTACTTAAAAATAAAATCTAAGTTAATTAACTAATTTAAATAAATAAACCCAAGACACATTAAATGGTCAAAAGTTAAAGTCAGGAAAAAATGTTGAAAGCAGTAAAAAACAAAACAAAACAAATTATAACATACAAGAGCAACCCCATCAGATTTTTCATCACAAACTTTGCAGGCCAGAAGGAAGCAGGAAGATACATTCAAAGTGCTAAAAAAGAAAAACTGCCAACCAAGACTATTCTGCTTAGCAAAGTCATCCTTCAGAACTGAGGGGCAGACAAAGAACTTTAGAGACAAGCAAAAGCTGATGGAGTTCATCAGCACTAGACTGGTTTTATGAGAAATGTTAAAGGGAGCCCTTTAGGCTGAAACATACATGGGGGGGAGCGGGGCGGGAAACAGAGACAAAGGAGACTGAGGAATAGGTTCCAAATGAAAGAACAAGACAAAACCTTGAAAAATAACTAAGTGAAACAGAGATAAGCAATCTATCTGATAAAGAGTTCAAAGTAATGGTCATAAAGATGCTCATAAAGATGGGAGAAGAATGGATAGACTCAGAACTTCAGCAAAGATAGAAAATATAAGAAAGAACCAATCAGTGCTGAAAAATAACTAAAATGAAAACTATGCTACAGGGAATCAATAGCAGATTAGAAGATGTAGAAGAACAGATCAGCTATTTGAAAGACACGGTAGCAGAAATCATTCAAACTGAACAGCAAAAAGAAAAAAAAGATTTTTAAAAGTGAGGTTAAGGGACCTCTGTGACAACATTGAGCATACTAACATTCTCACTGTAAGGACCCCAGAAGGAAAAGAGAGAACAAAGCAGGAAAATTATTGGAAAAAGGAATAGCTGCAAACTTCCCCAATCTGGGGAAGAAAACAGACATCCAGGTCCAGGAATCATAGAGAACTCTACCTGGCAAGGTTATCATTCAGAATTGAAGAAGAGAGAAAAAATCTCCTTAGACAAACAAAAGTTAAAGGAGCTCACCACCACTAAACTAGCCTTACAAGAAATGTTAAAGAGACTCCTTAAGCAAAACAGAAAAAACATGACCAGAAGAAACTTAAGCAAGAGAAAGTTTCCTTATTAAAACCAATCATAGGGGCACCTGGGTGGCTCAGTCAGTTAAGCATCCAACTTCAGCTCAGGTCGTGATCTCACGATTTGTGAGTTCAAGGACTTGCATCAGGCTCTCTGCTGTCAGCGCAGAGCTGCTTCAGATCCTCTGTCCCCCTCTCTCTCTGCCCATCCCTGCCCATCTCTGCTCACAGTCTCTTTTTCTTTCAAAAATAAACATTTTAATAATTTTTTCTAATGTTTATATTTATTTTTGAGACAGAGAGCACAAGTGGGGAAGGAGCAGAGAGAGAGGGAGACACAGAATCTGAAGCAGGCTCCAGGTTCTGAGCTGTCAGCACAGACTGAGCCACCCAGGCACCCCTCAAAAATAAACATTTTAAAAAGCAATCATACAGTAAAGGTAGTATACCAATCACTAATAAAGGTAGTATGAAGGTTAAAAGACAAAAACAGTAAAACAAACTACATCTACATTGGTTAGGTAAGGGATATGCAACATTAAAAATTTTAAGTAGGACATCGAATACATAAAACATGGGTGAGGAGGTAAAAAATGTGGTACTTTTAGAATGTGTTTAAATTGAAGCAACTATGAACTTAAAATACACTGCTGTATACATAAGGTGTTACATATGAACCTCATGGTATCCACAAACCAAAAACCTATAATAATGACAAAAATAAATACATAAAGAGAAAGGAATCCAAGTAAAGAAAGTCAACACACAAGAGACACAAGAGATGAAAGCAAAACAAAGGAACAGAAAGAAACCAGAAAGCAATTAACAAGCTGGCAATAAGTACATAACTATCAATAATTACTTTAAATGTAATGGACTAAATCCTCCAACCAAAAAAAACACAGTGACTGGATTTTTAAAAAGACCCATCCTGACTATAAGTCACCCAGGCTGACTATAAGAGACTAATCATCTAATTCCCAGAATCAATTCCTTTTCTGCCTAAAACATCTAGAGGTCTTTGAGTCACTGAATGCTGAGTGATAATTTTCTAGTGTTTGCTATTTAGATCCACAATTGGATCGTCAGCAAGTGTATTCTATAGGATACTGAAACTTTGAAATTTGTAAAAGCTAGATTTGTGATCTAGCATGTAGACAATTTTATTAAATTGTATGTTCTAAAAAAAAAAAAAAAAACAGGTACTCTCCAATTGTTCATACATGCTTCTTCCGGTGCTTGCTAATTGTGCTATTCAAATCTCTCTCTCACGGATTTTTGTCTTCTGGATCCAAAATTTAACGGAAAGGGAGATGGCAGAATCTTTCACTATCTTGATGGATTCATCTCTTTCTCCTGGTGGATTTGCTGTTTTTCTTTAAATAGTGTGATGCAGTGTTACCGGGCACAAGCATGTTTAAAATTACAACTTCCCAGTGAACTAGACCTTTAATCTTTATGCAGTAACCAGCTTCTCTATCCTCTCTGCAGCTTTTTGGGTCATGATGCCTCGTTTAACAGTATGTTATTTACTTTTAATCCAGTCTGATGTTATCTTTTTTTTTTTACATTTATTCATTTTTGACAGAAAGAGACAGAGCACAAGCGGGGGGGGGGGGGAGGGGCAGAGAGAGAGGGAGACACAGAATCCAAAGCAGGCTCCAGGCTCCAAGCTGTCAGCACAAAGCCCGACGCAGGGCCCGAACTCACGAGCCGTGAGATCATGACCTGAGCCAAAGTCAGACGCCTAACCGACTGAGCCACCCAGGCTCCCTGAGAAATATTCTGAGTATAGAATTCTAGTTTGAATTTTCCCTTAGCAAACTGAAGCTATTATGCCATTGTCTTCTGGCTTCCATTTTTGCTGTTAAGAATCCAGCTTCTCTAATTGCTGTTCCTTTTTAATATAGCTATTTTTAAGCTCTCCTCTTCATACTGATGCTCTATGGTTTGCCTCTGAGGTATGTTGGTAAATATCTTTTTATCTGTGCTACTGGAGATTTCTTAGACTTCCTGAATATGAAGATTGGTTGCTTCTGTCCGAGTTGGAAAATTCTCAGCCATTGTCTCTTTGAATGTCACCCTCACTGGGATGTCTCCTGCTAGAATTCTGGGGAGGGTCTGTTAGATCCTCTCTCTCCAAGTCTTTGTACCTCTCTCATTTCTTGTGTCTTTGCCCTTCTGATCTGTATTATGGATAATTCTCTGAACTGATTTTCTAGTTCACTGTTTCTCTCTTCAGCTTCACCTAAAATCTGATATTTAAACCATCCTTGGGATTTTTATGTTCAGTTAATACTTTATTGCTAAAAATTCTATTTCTTCAAATTGACTTGGACATTCCTTGGCAGTCTTTTCCAATCATATTTTCAAGCTTTTCTTTAAACACATTAAATATGTCCATATATATAGCTAGCATCTGATAATTCCAATATCCAACGTCTTTAGGGTCTATTTCTGTTATCTATCATTTCAAGTGGGCCTCAGTCATGTGCCTCATTCCCACCCACCCCCCACTTAAAATTTTTTATCTGAAACTACTTGCTCACTTGGAAGTGAGGAAATTCTCTACAGGGAGTCTCTGAAGCTGCTGGTGAGGTTGCATTCTTCCAAAAAAAGGTTGATGTTTGATTCTGCCATTTCCCTGGAGGTACTATGAACTGACAGCCATTCTAAATTTAATGATCTCTTTGAGGTTTTTGGGGGGTTTTTTTTTTAGCCACACAGGTTACATAAATTTGGACCACAACTAAGAGAGCCAGCTTGTCATAGCAGATTCTCAGAGAAGAGTTTTTATTCCCTTCCATCTGGTGTCAAGGCTGCAATAGTCAAGTCTCCTTGCTGTCCTCTGCAGTACATTGGGTTTACTTCTCACTCATGCTTCCCTCAGACTGCAGCCTGTTGGATCCCTGTCCTTATGCAGAAGGGTCTCCTCATAAACTACCCCCCCCCACCGAGGCATGGCCTACTCTTCTCTCCTACCCCCTAAGCTCCCTGCAACTATCAAAGAGGAAGCTCGTGGTCTCCATATTTCAGCAGAAACCCTCTGTGCAGAAGCTAGCTTTGTCATTCACATACCTTACAAGATTCCAGCTTTCCTTTTATTCTTTTTTGACCTCTGCAGATTTTACAGAAGCTTAACAATACATTTTTAAAACATTTACCTGGCATTTTGGTGTTTTTCAACTGGAAGATGACTCAGACCATCTAGTCTGCTGTATGAACAGAAACAGCCATTTCACTCCATGGAGAGTGGATCACCAGGGAGGGTAAGGGCCCCTGGATTCTGGGTTTACAAGTGTGCAATGCCATAACAAATGGGCCAATGTCTCTGGGGCCACCTTGGGCTTTGTAAAGTCCTGAGAGAGCTGACTGCTAAGAGTCTAGGCTTAGGAGACTTTAAGTAACCCAAAATTGCATAGGATATTAGCATTACCTTCCTCTAAAGAACTACTGCCATGGGAAAGCATCTCCTTAAAGATATAGTCTCACTAATAAGTGAAATGAAAAGAAATGATAGTTTCAGAATATCACCATTTCTCAAAGCCCAGTGAATTGGTGGATCTGGACATTGAGAATCAATGGCTGCCAACATCACCGTCAGAGGTGATGAGACAAAAGAAGTCTCTTCACCTAGCATCTTGCCAAAAAGGTTCAAACCAAGTGTGTTTTGGCTTCCAATCTGCAGGAAACACAGAGCTCAGAGGAACACAGAAGGTGACATGCACACACAAACACAAGATCCCAATCACAAGTCAAGTTGCCCCAGGCTACCAATAAATTTTAAGGAAAATAAAAGCATGGAGGGGGAACCTGTAGATTAAGAGTGACTTGAAGGAAATATCAATCATTTTGAAAAGGCTGGGAGTGGGGGACACTGCTAAACTACAAGATCTAAAATTACACACTTAGATGTTCACTTTTGTGTAGTCTTCATATCTGGTATTATTCTACATTTAAAAAAATGAAAAAGGTGGGGGGGAATGATTCATCCCTCAAGTTATTACTGTACCACAGTCCTTATTAATCCAATTTCATGAGAAACCTTTAATAGATCTCAGTATTAGTCTCCATGAAACCCAACGAAAGCAACCAAATACCATTCTTTTTATGAACATGAGTACAGATATACATATGGACCTCTTATACTTGTGTGTATATATATACATATGTATATGTATTTATACATACACACACACACACACACACACAGAATAACAGTAAGTAACTTCTAAAACGGTACCAGAACGTAGGATAAAAGGGAAAAAGAACTAAATTCCTACCTGTCTTTCCCAGCTTCCCTCCACCAGGCCATATATGCGCTAATCTCTGCACACACTTGACCATTCCCCAATTCCAAATGCCATCTCTCTTCTTCCCTCCATCCTAGATCTTGTTCCTGCTGTTCCCTGGATGGAATACTCAGACTTCCTCACAGACAGCTGCATTCTCTACTTTTCTGAGACCTCCCCTGATCTCTAACTGAATCGGAACTCTTTCTCATCAGAGCCCCACTGCTATTTGCTACTCTCTTTGTGGGGTTTACCTTGATCCTTCTTATTTTATAATTACTTTCCCTGGATGATACAGTTATAAACTCACTGCAGAGAAAAACTGTCTAACTCATTGTATGCATAAAAGATGAGCACAATATCCTAGACAGTATAGCCATCGATAGGCATTTATTTCCCTCTAAGTACAAGAAATTTGTCTTTTCTTTCTTGGTTGATAATTAACTATCTTCATCAATTGCTTGTTACTACAGTCATGTTGCTCATTCTGTGATAATACCGCATTGATTGTAACTTAGTATTCAGTTACAAGTCATTGAAGTCTGCAACTTGCTTGTCAGCATCTCTTCAAGTATCAAGAATTGGCCAGGAGCCCTAGAAAGCTTTGGCGACAAATCCTAGTGGTGGCGGCAGCACCATTCCAGCAGAGGGCAGCAGAGAGCCAAGGGAAGGGTAGCCATCTGCAGCAGGGCTCCAGGATGCATTTCTGGGCTGAGTCAGGGCAGGTGGAACGAGGAAGAGCTCCTATTTCAAAGCAGGTTTCCAGAATTAGAGAATAAGCAAAGCTAGAATGCTCTGCAAGTCTCTTGGATCTGAGAGACCACAGCCTTAGTGGGATCTGTACTTGTCTAAAGTTCAGACTGCAGGGGGTGGGGGTAGTGAGACAGAAGGCTCCATTTCCTTTGATAAAACACCCAGAAGCAACCTTTCTCCTGACACACAATCAGCCTCCTGGAAAACCACATTATTTCTGAATACCATTTCTCACCAGGAATTCCTCCGAGAGACAATTTCCTCTTTGTTCTTTGAGAACAGGGCCAGTTTTTGAGGCAGCCTTAGGGTCTCTTCTGTGAACTGCTGCCTGCCTTACCCACTTCCAGTCAGCAGTCCTTTCTAGTGAACGCCTGACCCACTCAGCTTTTGAAAAAGACCATCCTTATTTCAGGCCCAGATAACTTATTAGCACAAATTTTATTCCAAACTTTTGAGCACATGTTTAAAAAGGAAATTCCATGACACTCACTCTAAGCATTTGTCTTACAAAAAGCCCATCTGGGGCCACTGGGTCTCACTGCTCACAAACCTCCCGGTCCTCAGAAAGGTACAGGTTCCCTCTGAAAAATCCAATGCCAAGCACGTCTGTGATTTTAATGACTGTCAAAAGAACACCAGCGGGCCCCATCATACAGGGAGAGAGGGAAATACAGGGGGTGACAAGTAAGAACCTTCTGTTCCTGTGCTGGCTTTCCATGGATCAGCCATATTGAGACCCCCTGCGCCCTGCCACCCAAAGGCGGATCTGCTGCGCTGGGCCCCTGCGTTGAACTGGACAAGATCCTGACTAACCGACTGCTGCCAAAGAGCCATCTTGTTGAGCAGACCTTCCCGTGGGAGATCTTTACGGCCTTTGGTTTTCCAATTTTTCAAAATCCCAGTCTCATCGTGAAATCTTTGGAGCACATATGGACTTCACAGCAAAAAAAAGGCAGAGCTTTTAGATACAGACTGCTTTGTTGCCTGCCCGGGGCCCTTTCTCAGGCAGTGTGCCGGACTTTGTCCAGATATATGCATATGTGAGTAAATACATAAACACATAAATATATTTTTTTTAATTTTTTTTAATGTTTATTTATTGAGACAGAGAGAGACAGAGCATGAACGGGGGAGGGTCAGAGAGACAGGGAGACACAGAATCGGAAGCAGGCTCCAGGCTCCGAGCTGTCAGCACAGAGCCCGACGCGGGGCTCGAACTCACGGACCGTGAGATCATGACCTGAGCCGAAGTCGGACGCTCAACCGACTGAGCCACCCAGGCGCCCCCACATAAATATATTTTTTAAAAGAATAAAAATAAAGATGAACTATATCCAGAGCTTCTTGCACAGATTGAGTGCCACCCAAGAGGAAGGCAAGCCCTAGGTGAGGCTTCTTGGAAGGCACATCTCCACCTTTCCTCCAATTGCAGTTGTAACAAGGACACAACGGCTGAAGGTCCAGCCTCGTCTTGTGAGCTCAGTGCTAAGAGCCACCTACCAGGAGTGGCAGGGCAGAGAAAGGAGGACTCTGGGTACAATGACCTTCAGGAGACACCATACCAGCCCCAGACTCCTTCGTCCTTCTGGTACTTGAGAGAATAAATCCCTAATGTTCTCAAGGTACCGACATTGACCCCCTGCTGCAAGCCGCAGGAGCCAGTCCTGACCAAGGCTGTGTGAATGTCATTGCCAGACACTGAGGAAACTGAGAAAGAAAAATGCCCTCTTGCCTATCTCCAATCCAGACAGACTTCTGATTTGTTTTTCCCCATGGTGCCATGGAAATAACCTTAACCGGAACCTTTGAGTGGGGAACCAAGGGAATCTCTCAGTCCTGCCCCCAAGCTGGAAGGAACCTCACATTTTAGCAACTGGTTAGTCACCAACATGTGGAGGGTTACATGTTATAGGTGTATAAGTGTATGATACTTATTCTGTAAGTATCATGTCACAATTCTTATGAGTAAGAATTGATCATAAATGACAATTCTAATGATAATTCACAAATTCACTTCCCTCCCCCTAGATCCCCCTAACCCAACCCACCTACCCAACTAGTTAGGTGAAAGCAGAAAATTTCAGTTATGTTCCCTTTTTTTATTCTAGCTACAAAATACAAAAACTCCTTTAATCAGAAAAATCTGCAGATATATAAACATGGAAATAGACATATTAAGAAAACAGTAATTTCACCCAGAAATATTTTTAATTTTTTTAATGTTTATTTTTGAGAGAGAGTGAGTGCAAGTGGGGGAGGGGCAGAGAGAGAAGAGACACAGAATCTGAAGCAGGCTCCAGACTCTGAGAGTCAACCCACAAACTGTGAGATCATGACCTGAGCCGAAATCAGACACTTAGCCGACTGAGTCACCCAGGCGCCCCCAGAAACAATTACTTGTAATCCCATGGAAGTAACCTCCCAGATCTTTTCAACACACATACACACGTATATGCATTTATTATTAGATGGGACCATACTGCAGGTACAACTATGCATCTGTAATTGAAACCGCTTTACGGTGCATCCCAAACATCTTTCCATTACCATACAACAAGGGTGGCCTGCCCCTGCCCCATTCGGCCCTGGTCCCAGACCTAAGACTGTCCCTCCCATATCCCCACCTTCCACTGTTTCTAGAAGGGCTTTTGAGATGGTGGTGGCCTTGCTGGGGCCAGGACAGCAGAAGCCACTTCTCTACACTGCCGTCAGCTGGCTTGGGCCAATTGGCCAGCTGCCCCTGGGTGTGCAGACTAGCCTCACACCAACTATCTCCCGAGGTACCTGCAACGAGCCCTTCAACTTTCCCTAGACCACATCTCTCTACTCTTCCCCGGGGCCTTTATTCCCAACCAGTGTGCTCTGGAGGTATCTCCCTCTCTGGTCACTTCCCAGTCTGTTAGAGGCAGCAACTCCTTGCTCCATGACGCTGGGGTCTTTCGTTTCGGTTCCCCAACCAATAAACTGTAGTTTTCTCCCTGCAATGTATAGCAGCCCTAACAATCCAACTCTCCTTGGGGCCATGTGCACACATCCCTGACCTGAGAGAGGTCTTCAGGGTGGTAAAAAAAAAAACTCTATTACACCAGTAAGTAGGCAAAGGCTGAATTAAAACTGCTGTTGAGTAGATCTAGAACAGGACCCTGGGTATGACTCTGACTCTCTCCTGTCATAATATCCAGGACCTTGGAAATGTTAGATTCAAAGAACTGAAGGAGTCCAGTATATTAAGTGATTTTTCAGCCAAGGACACAAATCAACTGTTTTCCTTCCACACTGCTGAGAGGTAAATGACAATATTAGGAACACCCCGTTTAGTCTGCAACAAGTAAAGCTTGCTGCATCTCAGAAATGAAAAAGTAATATTGTTTTGCCATTTTCCTAGGTGAATCTCAAAGCCCTTGAACAGGAACTTCTTTCAAGAATGATAATGGAGGGGCGTCTGGGTGGCTCAATTGGTTAGGCAACTGACTTCAGCTCAGGTCATGATCTCACAGATGGTGAGTTCGAGCCCCACATCAGGCTCTGTGCTGACAGCTCAGAGCCTGAAGCCTACTTCAGATTCTGTGTCTCCTCCTCTCTCTACCCCTCCCCTGCTCGCGCTCTGTGTCTCTGTCTCAGTAATAAATAAACGTTAAAAAAAAAAAAAGGAAGAAGAATGGCTAACATTTACAAAGCACTTTTTCTATGCCAGACCTTTTTCACATATGATCTTGTTTAATCCCTATCGATATCCATGATGTAGATACTAATAGCCCATTTTACTGATGAGGAAATTGAGGCCAGAGAGTTTTGCTAACTTGCCCAGGGTTGCCTGGCTAGTAAGTGCTCTAGGCTAGTAAATGGTATACTCGAAAACAATTCAAAAATCTGACTCCAGAGCTCATTCTGTTTCCAGGGTGTAGTCCCCAAAGGAGGGGTCAGAACAACCTCTCAGTCAGTCACCCACTTCCAAATATCCAGTGATTTCTCTTAGAAAGGCTATAAGCTATTTCAGATTCAATTGCTATATTTCAGTCTACTCCAAGAAATAGAATGTAACAAATATAAGAATTCCAAATATTGGGTTCAAATCGGATTTTAAGCCATGGATGGGAAAGCCCCAGAAAGGACCAATTGGGAAGCTGGGTAAGTCACTTCCAAAAACACAACCCAGGAAAGAATCATAACCCTGTGATACTCATTTCAAAAGGGAAGCTCCAGGTTTAGTCAGTTCTTATGTAAAATATCAAAATCTTAGCCAAGTCATTCTTGAAGTAATACAATGGAAAACTTGCACAATTGGATGTCAACACTCATTATAAAGCTACAGTAACTAAGAAAAGGTACTGGTGCAATGACAGCAAAATAGGCCAGTGGACAGGATGGAAATCTTCCAAACAGACTCACACATAGGGGCCCTTGGCACTGTGGAGTACTAGGGGAAGGACACTCTTTTATTTTGAGAGAGAGAGAGAGAGAGCAAGTGTATGCAAGCAAGGGAGAGACAGAGAGAGAGGGAGAGACAGAGAATCCCAAGCAGGCTACCACTGTCAATGCAGAGCCTGATAGGGGGCTCAAACCCATGAACCATGAGATCATGACCTGAGCTGAAACCAAGAGTCGGATGCTTAACCAACTGAGCCACCCAGGTGCCCCAGGACACTCTTTTTAATAAACAGCTTTGTGGAAAGGAGATGAAACTTGGCCTGTGCCTCACACACAGAGACAAAAACTCTTCCAGGAGGGCTTTATCCCCTCAGCTGCCTTTCATAATTGGATCTAATCTATAAGAATTATCTTTTTGACCCCAATTCAAGAAAGTTTCCTACAAGTCACAGAAAGATAAGTTGGACATTAAATTTAAGAATTTCTACTCAAAGCATCTTCACAAGAGTAAAAAGACAAACCAGTGTGGAAGACATTTCCACACATATCTAGAATTTAAAAAATATATACAAATCAGTAAGCAAAAGAGAAACAGTAGAAAACCAGGCAAGAGTTTGAATAGGCACATCATAAGAGAAGAAATCCAAATGGCCAATAAGCATACGAAAAGGTGCTCAATCTCATTTACAAATCCAACAGATGAGTCAAAACCACAACAAGCCTAACCTAGTGAAGCCTTCAGCCCTAACTTCCAGTTTATAGGAAATCCCAGAAAGCAGGTGAAACACCAAGAAGAAACAGCAGACAAATGCAGAATGTGGGACTTCGAGACAACTAGCCTAGCCTTTTTAAAAGGTCAGGGTCATGGGGGCGCCTGGGTGGCTCAGTCAGTTAAGCATCTGACTTCAGCTTCCACCTTCAGCTCAGCTCATGATCTTGCAGTCCATAGTTCAAGCCCTGTGTCTGGCTCTGTGCCGACACTTAGAACCTGGAGCCTGCTTCAGACTCTGTGTTTCCCTCTCTCTCTGCCCCTCCCCCACTCACATTCTGTCTCTCTCTCTCTCAAAAATAAACATTAAAAAAAAATTAAAAGGTCGGGGTCATGAATACAAGAGGCAAAAGATACAACAACCAAATGTGATGTATAAACTTTGAGTGGCTCCAGATTTCAAAAAACTAGCCATAAAAAACACTTTCAGATCAGCTGGGGAAATTTGTGGACCAAATGTTATATGATATTAATTAATTTTCTTCATTATTGTGATTAACCAGTAAAATATCCCCTTTCTTAGTAGAGTTTATGTTGAAATATTTAAGAGTAAGTGTCCTCACAACTGCTGTTTTTATACAATTCACACCCACAAAACAGATGATAGATATGGATAAAAGAGCAAATATGCCAAATGTTAATAATTATTGACTTACTGGTAGGTATGCGGGTGTTCTCTTATTCTTTATGTTTGAAATTTTTAATATTAAGTTAGCCTAATAATAAACATTAGGTTAAAAAACACTCTCACACAATTATATTTCCATGCATACTAACAGGGAAACTAAACTCACAAATAGTGACATTTCCAAGGGTTGGTGAGGATGTGAGCCCCAAGACCTCTCACACACAGCTGGTGGGAGCATAAATTGACAGAATCACTTTGGCATGATCCAATCAAGTTGAAGGAACATAGCCCGTGACCTGGCAATTCGAATCCAAAGAATCTACCCTGCTTAAATTTGTGTACTTGAGTACGGGCAGACATGGTTGAGAATGCTCAGAGAAGACGTATTCACAAAATCCCCAAACTGGTAACAAGTAATCGCCCGTAATTAGGCGCATTTGTAAAAAATCAGTTGATTATTCATACAATAAAATACAACAGTGACAATGAATCAACTACAGCTGTGCACAACATAAATGCATCTTGCATATATTAGGTTGGTAAAAGAAGCCAGACATAAAGAACACATACTGTATGGATCCATTTCTATAAATTTCAGTAACAGGCTTTAAAATAAAAGTGTCCATGGGTATACATTTATGTAGTAAAATTTTAAAGAAAAGCAAAGAAGTGAATGACCATAAAAGTATGGCCACTGAGCAGAATATGCAGGAGGGTTCCAGGGTGCCAACAGGATCTCATTTCTTAACCTGATAAGGGGCTTACTTTAGATTTTTAAAATTTAAACTATATATTTTTTCCATATGAGTGTTTTAGTTCACAATGGAGTTAAAATAAATGTCAAAAACAGTCTGCAGAAAAAAATAAAAGTCTGGCCTGAAATCCCTCAATGTTATCAGGGAGGACTTTTCCACCATGTTTGCCTGGGAGAAGATGGCGTTTTGAAATTAAATAGTTAAGTTTTTGTGTGTGTGTGTGTGTGTGTGTGTGTGTGTGTGTGTGTGTTTATTTTATTTTGGAGAGAGAGAGAGAGCACGCGAGCGAGCGGGGGAGGGGCAGAGAGAGAGGGAGACACAGAATCTGAAGTAGGCTCCAAACTGTCAGCACAGTGCCTGACATGGGGCTCGAACTCATGATCATGACCTGAGCTTAAGGTCATGACCTGAGCTTAAGTTAGACGCTTAACTGACTGAGCCCCTGAAACAGTAGGTTTCTAGGGCTCTTCTGGAGGAAGGCTTTCTGGATTTCCATTGACCTTACCACAAAAAGGATTGGTCAGTTGTCATCAGATTCTGAGCTCTTGTGTCCATGAAATAAGCTAAATTATGTTTCTTTCTGGAAATGTGCCCATCCTATCAGAGAGGTAATTCTTACTTCCCCAGCCTGTGAACTCTGGGAAGGAGAGTGAAAATCTTCTGTCCTCATTACACCCAGGGTCTAGAGTCCAGGGCAGAACACAGAAGACATCACAACGTGGGGAGGGGTAGGAAGTCTCAGAGCACTGTCGTCCTGCCTTGAACTGAGTCTTGAGGTTAGAGTGACTAGCTCAGGGGCACAGAGTAAGACAACAGGTCACACCTCAACCCAGCCACATGTATCATTCCATGTTCCTAGAATGAAAGCTTCTCCTATTTCTGTTTGCTTGAAGCTTTTCCTTAATTTTCTCATTTATCACTAAGGAATTTCATTCAGCTGTGAGAAACAGAACCCAAGAAAACAAGGTGAGGTTTTCATTTTCTCTAACAATGAATCTCAAGGTGAGTGGCTGCTGGCGTTGGTTCAGAGATTGGAAGGGGATGGGGGGGGGGATAGGGGGAAAGCACAAGACATGTGATTCTCTTGGCCTTTTCCTGGTGGCCCCAAACCAGAGCCAGCATTAGGACATGTGGCATTCTTGAGCAAAGTACAAAAAGACACTCTTCTGAGCAAGTAAAGTCCAACAGGACTCACTCCACCCCTGGGTGAACAATATACTAGAAGACACCCCCACCAACAAAATCTAGATTTTACAGCTGTCTTTACATACTCACATATGTGAGTCAGGACATCTGAAATGAACCTCTGGAGTTTTTCCACATAGTACTGAAATCTGAATTATGTAAAGCCTAGGACCTGAGTTCTTAAGTAAAAACCACCACCTCAAATCCATACTGCTAGAAATTAAATAGTTAGAGGCCCATCTAGTGGCACTACCCAGGCAATGCATCCAATGGGCTCACAGAGTTCACTGGCAAGTTGAATGCATGGGTAGAAGGGGAGGATAGCAAGTGTCCTGGCAGAGGCTGGTGCTAAGCCGTTCAGACACAAGTTCAACGCCATGGCAGTTTCAGTGCCTGTGAACATGTACCCTAGGCTATGCAGCCCCAGCTACAAAAATATCAGCTCTGCTGTGGCATCCACTTTCATGCTTTGGTCAGCTTGCTCTCAGAACCGAGGGAGAGAAATTCACTTGTACGGAAACACTTCCCCAGCTGACAGGAAAAGGTCAGGAGAGGAGTGGTTTTCATGGCCTACAGGTGGAGCTGAGAGTTAAATTAGGGGCAGGAGAACACACAGCAGGTGAGCATTTGAATCCGGTTTAATATTTACAATTGACACCACACCAAAGCTACGGGGAGGGGATCCGGGTAACAGGTGCAACAACTACATTTATAAAGTATGAATCAAGCGCCTGCATTTATAGCTGCCAGATCACTGTCTACACAATTGGCAAACTTGGGGCACACTATTTTCTTAGATCCACATCAATCCCTAAAGAGGGCTTTTATAGAAACCCTGTTTGGATCCATTTCTGAAAACCAAATGCTCACCCTCTTTGTGATTAAATTTTACCCTACTTCCAAGCTAGTAAGTTGGCCCGTGGCTGTGTCTTGCAAGCTGCCAAAGACGGGATAATTCAAGGACCAGAGATTTTACTACTCACAGCCGAGCACGGAGCATGAATATCCGTGCCCCAGTCAGTCTATGGGAGCACCCAGATGGGACAACCCAGAAATCCCCCCCATCCCGCCCCCAACACAGTGTTTGTGCGCGTGCTACAGCGCAGGAACACTGGGCTTCAGACACCCACTGCTTTTATAGCAAGCAAGCCTGCTCTTTGTCGGTTGTGGGGGGAAATATCATCTGTCTCACGAGGTTACCAGCCACATAAACAGCCCTGACGCAGGGTCGCCAGAACAGACCCAGGAGGATTTTGCCTCCTTGGCCCACACGCGGGACCTAGAAGGGCTCCTTCTCCCAACAGTGAGCACCTTTGTGAATAGAAAGCCAGAGCCACACGGTTCACAGCCCACAGAACCTTCCTGAACGGGAAAGCACCAGTTCCCACTAAAGGGGCTGCAGAGATCCACCAAACCGAAAACGTAACAAGAAGACAAGCACACGTGCGCCAGCCTTGAACCTCCTGGAGCTGGGTGTCACCCCAGCCCCGGCACTCACGTGGGCACAGAGCAAGTCCTGGCCGCCGGCGCGGCGTCCGCCATTTCCTTCGTCCTGCTCCGTCCGCCTCTCTGCCCGCGCTGCCCGCGAAGCCGAAGCCGAGGAGACGTCTTGCTACTGCCGCCAGCGGCTTCTCGGGGTGCCCCCCACGCGCCGTGGCTTCTGAGCCGCAGGAAACTACGGGGCCCGGCCTCAAGAGGGCCGCTCCGCCTGCCTTCTTCGTGGGCAGCCCCTAGACGTGAGCAGACCGTGCTCTCCTGGTCCCGGAGCCCCTGTGGCCGTTTTCCTCTCCCCTCTCCGCACCTGTCCCCGCTGCGGGGTGAGGCAGGGGTGCGAGGAGGAGGGAGGGCCGGGCGGGGGCGAGCAGAGGTGCCGCAGTCGGCAGCCGTCCGCGCCCAGGGCCGCCCGCTCCTCCCGGAGGCTTCCCTCCCCACATGGCCCACCCCTAAGGAAGGGTCAGGCTCATCCCTCACCGTCTGTGAGGGTTTCCCAAACCTGACGAGGGAGGGGGCACCTTATATACATTCAAATTCAACCACCTCATTGTATTTAAACACTTTCAGAATTTCCGAACGTAACTACCCCCTCTTTCAGCCTACCTTTTCTCTTCCCCTCCTTTATCAGCTCTGACTCCTTTTCTCCTTTCCTACTTCCAATGGCAAAGTCAAAGAGGAAAGGGATGAGGGGGCATTGTCAGGACCAGAAGAAACAAACCACTTCAGTTCCCTCCCCATCTGCCACCTCAAACCTGAAATTAAAAAATTAAAATTAAAAAAAAAAAAGCCTCTTGAGAAATTCAAACATTTCGACACAGATCCCTACGCCCCTTTGGTGATGTGCGGTATGTTTGCGGTCCTGTAGTGGGGCAGTTAGTGTTACCTATGCGGAGAAGCACACACCTCCACCTGGGGGCAAGTCTCTGGGGAGTGGCCACTGCTGACCATACTGCGCTGGACATGGGCTTTAGGTGACCACTTTCATCCACACTTGCTTCTCTGTGTCCTTGTGACTGAATGATTAGATTTCTAAGAAAGCTAGCAAAGATTAGATACCCAGGAAAGAAAGCAAGGCCAAGTTTGGCCTCCTCAGCAGACGAACTATTCTCCAAACGCTAGCCAAACTCTAGAGCAGGGATGGCAAACAAACCTTTCATTACCAACACACAGTGATCAATACTGACTGCCCAGAGCCTGGGTTGGATTTCACATTTGTAAAGGGACAGATAGGTATTTTAGACGTTTCGGACAGAATGGTCAAAGCGGCAGTTACTCAGCTCAGCACTTGGAGTATGAAAGCAGCCATGGACAATACATAAACAAGTGGGTTGTGGTTGTGTCCCAATAAAACTTTATTTATCAAAACCAGCAGGCAGCAGGCTGAATAAGGTCCTCAGGCCATAGTTTGCCACCCCTCACCTTAGAGACCACTGTGTTATAAGGAAATGTAAATGATGTCTCCAGGCCCAGGGGCAGTGTTGTGATCAATTGGTCTTATCTGCACAGGTGCTGTTAAGGGGAGTAACAGGTTCTACTGGTTACTCTAACAGGTCCATGGGTCCACAAAGCGGGCTATGCCTTTCTCAGGATGTGTATATGATCCATTGAGGTATGGGGAAAAACACATTAGAATTTGTTTTATTTTTATCTTACCTGTTTTCATTTCAGACTATTGATCTTGGCTACCCCATCATGAATCCATGGAATTTGCAATGAATCAGTCCATTCATGCTAATCAGAAGTCAGGATTACAAACCTCTGAAAAGGATATTATAGCATATGTGCCCTTGAGTGGTAATATCTGTCCGTTGCCTGTGTCTGATGGTCTGGTCTGAGCTATGTATGTCTCTCAGGAACTCTCCTGGGAGGAGGGCAAAGGCCCCTAATTCCTTGCAGGCAGTTTTTTTGGGCAGTATGGTGGACTTGCCATGTTTCAGGAGTCTTGGACTTACAGTTCTGTCTTGAATCTGATCAGCGGCTCAGCTATTAGTCAAACCCGCGCACGCGCGCACACACACACACACACACACACACACACACACACCATTCACAAGAGCACTGAACAAATTGTGCTTTCCTGGCCTCTGGTAGTCTACCTCTTCCTTGATCATTCAGACCTGCCATCTATGGGTGGACAAGTTGCACACTGCACAAGAGTGCTATATCTAGGGAGGCATCATTGACATTGGAAGCATGTTGTGTATAGCAGCATCATGCTCTAACAAAATCAGTCCATTATGACACTTTCTGACCAATGGATGTAACATATCGAGGAATAGGTGCCTTTTTAATTCCACAAAGGTATTGTGTGTGTTAGCAGCAGCCACAGCTGTATGACACCTGTATTACGTAAAGAATGGAAAAGAAGAAAAATACACAGAATACAAAAGATTCAAGTGTCTGAACACTTCTTACATTAGAACAAACCTTTTTAAAAATTTTTTTTAATGTTTTTACTTATTTTTGAGACAGAGAGAGGCAGAGCATGAACGGGGGAGGGTCAGAGAGAGGGAGACACAGAATGTGAAACAGGCTCCAGGCTCCGAGCTGTCAGCACAGGGCCTGACGCGGGGCTCGAACTCACGGACCACGAGATCATGACCTGAGCCGAAGTCAGCCGCTCAACCGACTGAGCCACCCAGGCACCCCTAGAACAAACCTTTAAGAGTAAGGGTCTGGAGCTGACGGTCTACCCTCAAATAGCACCACTTTTGACTGGAGGTAAAGGAGCAAAGAGACAAATTATTTTTCTCCCCATCTCAGCTGCTCTCCCTTATCACACAGAGAAGAGGAGCTGAAAAAGGCAAACCAGAGAGATGTGTGTTGCTGTTAACCCACACAGAAGGATGTGATGAAGTTAAGACTCTCCTTAACGAAGAGTCACTTGTTGTCTTGTGGCTTCCCAGTATCCATTCCCCTTTCTCCTAGTAATAACCCCCCATTTTCCCTTTGGGAAATAGGTTCTGCTCCATTGTGCAAAGCCTATGCAATTGCCCAACAAAATAGCCTGCCTTCTACTGGCCAAAGGGATGGTCATGTGATTCAAACTAAGCCAGATGTGCTCTCTCTCTCCCTCTCTCTGATGGTTAACTTAAGGTGTCTACCGGGCTATGGGATGCCCAGCTATTTGGTCAACCATTATTCTGGGTGTTTCTGCAAAGATGTTTTTGGATGAGATTGGCATTTTAATTGTATGTGTGTGAGACTCGTCCAATCAGTTGAAGGTCTGAATTAAAAAAAAAAAAAAGACCAACCCTCCCCTGAGTAGGAAAGAATTATCCAGCAGATTGCCTTTGGGCTTCATCTGCAACATAACCCCTCCTGCCTGATGGCCCTACAAGTGATACATCACCTCCCCCCGGGTCTCCAACTCCAACTCACCCTGCACATTGGGCTTACCAGCCTCCTTAATTGTGTGAGCCAATTCCTTATCAGAATTATCCCTCTCGCTCTCCCCCATCCCTTTCTGTGTATATTCTATTGGTTCTGTTTTTCTCTGGAAAATTCTAATACATTCTCCCTCTCTTCCTCTGGATTTTGATGCAGGGGGAGACACACTCAAAAACATAAGAGTAGCTGGAAAGCATTCATTTCAGCAGTGATGTCATGATGAGACATTCGGGGACCTCAGTCCTGCTTACCTAAACCCCTCCAGAGACGCTTCATTCTTGTCCTTTCCTGAAACTGGTTCTCAGTCTTTCCTAGCAATTTCCCATATCTTCTTTCAGCCCACAAATATTTACTGAGTACCTACTCTAGTCCAGGTCTGTTCTACTGGGGGAAGAGTGGTGATCAAGGTAGGCCTGCTCTCTCTCGTGGAACTTGTTTTCTAAAGAGTCCTTTTCTTAAGTAGGTTAACTCTTGGGGCACCTGGCTGGCTCAGTCGTCCAACTTCACTTGGCTCAGGTCCTGATCTCACAGTTTGTGAGTTCGAACCCCACTTTGGGCTCTGTGCTGACAGCTCAGAGCCTGAAGCCTGCTTCTGATTCTGTGTCTCCTTCTCTCTCTACCCCTCCCCCACTCACCTTTGTCTCTCTCTCTCTCTCTCTCTCTCTCTCTCTCTCTCAAAAATAAATAAACATTTTTTAAAAATTTTAATAGGTTAACTCTTATCAAATAGTTGGTCTCTGTTGCTTGCCACCAAAGAATTCTGATTGATAATAATATTCTCCGTTTGGAGATTGCTGGCTCTGTTCCTCCTCTAGGTCATCTTGGATAAATAGGATGCCAGTCCTCCAGAAGAAGTCAGAGGAGAAACCCCCAGCTCTGCACAATCCTTGCAAGCCACTTCCCTCTGATCACCCCCAAGAAAACCACCTGAGAACCCACCAGTGGGCTTGTCTAATGTACTCACTTTAGGATAACACCTGACTCGACAGGAACACCTCCATGACAGTGGCTTCTCCACTGGAAGCCATCTACACCATCGTTTCTCCTCTCCTGCTTACAACCTGAGAAGATACATTACAACAAGCATTACCTTGCTTGCGCCTCATTATGATTTGTTTCACATTTAATCTTCTTCACCAGAAGCATTTTTAATGCCCTCCCCCAAGACCCACAGGGTTTATTCTCGGATTAGGCAGGAGACAAGATGAGAGAAGCTGATCGAAGGGGCTAGACATGGCTTTTTCATGAGGTAGCACCGGACGGCTATTTAACACAACCGAAACTCTATCCTGAAGCAAGGAGGCATGCTGTTTGCCTCACTGCGGGGGTGTCAGTGACTATGGCTGGGAATTGTCACCGTTTAGTTTAGCACTCCTGGCAAACTCTGGAGCCAGCTTGCATAATGCAGTGTCTAAAGAACATGATTCTTGTTTGCAGTTAAAAATAGAACACGGTCACATAACAACTCGTACAGAAACCGTGAGGCTGGTGGAGGAACCAAATTGAATGACAGTCACAGGGGGTTACCGAACACCTGCCCCAGTCCTTCAGAGCCTGTGCTCTCTGGGAATGGCCAGCACACAGAAGCCAGCTCTGCCCTGAAATCAAATGACAAAAATAAACAACCAAACTGACCCAGTTCAATCAAGAAACATGAGTGCACCTTTAAGCAGGCAGCAATTCAGGTAGCCTCTCCAGGCCAAGCCTCCTGGGAGACTTAGCTCTGTGTTCTAAAAGAATTAACTGTTGTAGATTCAGTGGCAGACATGCTGGGTTTACAGCTGGACTGAAAGCCGCGACCGAGTTAGGTCTGAATTCCACCCTCACTGATATGTTTTCACTGCAGGCGCACGTGTTCTGCTCTGTACAGAACGCACTAAACGTGGTTCCCTAGCTCCTCCTAAAACAGATGCAGGCGTCTCGTGACCCACTGCTGGGGCTCGCCAAGAGCTGAGGTTTAGAAAAGAAAGATTTGGGTTTCCATACCAGGAAACACATTAACACTGTAGTAGAGTTCTCATTGGAAGAAAGGTCATGCCAGCGAAGGAGTAGAGACCTCCTGCCTGGCAACATACAAAGCGAAGCTGTCAGAACTACTGATATTGTAATATACTACCAGGGAAAAAAAAAAAAAAAAAAAAGGATGTGAGAGAACAAAAAGAAAAGGAGGCTTCTGCTTCCCCACCCCGGCCCTCGCCAGCCCTCTAGCCTGACAAATCACTTCTCTCTCTGCCTCTCTTCCCCCTCTTTAAAATTGGCCTACGATGACTGTTTCCTTCCAATGGCGCCAAAATGGTAGAAAGTTTAATTGGATACGTGTGTCAGTTCTTTGTTTCTGACTGTGGAATTCCAGAGCGGCCATATCCTGTATGCTTCACAGCCACCTGGGGAGCTTATAAAATTACAGTAGCTGGGCCACACCCCTGCAGATGTGGGGACGGTGGGTCCCAGGCACGGGCAGGTTTTAAAAGTCCCCCAGGTGATTCTAATGTGCAGCTAGGGCTCAGAACCATGAGCTACGACAGAGAGAGAGAAAAAAAAAAAAAACTCTCTATTGCTGCCCCAGAGAAAGGTGGAAAATGAAAGACACGTGGATTCTCCCACCTCCTCCAAATCTTCAAAGGGTTTCTTTTCATGGGGTTAGACAAATTGTCTTGTTCCCAGACTTCTCCCTCCAACTTCCCCCACCCCTCTGCCAGCATCAATCAAGAAGGAAACGAACTAAATATTTTGAAGAGGTGGCTGGGGACTTTTTATTGATTTAAAAAAAAAAATTTAAGTTTATTTTTTTTGAGAGAAGGAGAGTGCAAGCAGGGTAGGGGCAGAGAGAGAGGGGGAGAGAGAGGATCCTAAACAGCCTCCACAGGGTCAGTGCAGAGCCTACTGTGAGGCTCGAACCCACATGAAATCATGACCTGAGCTGAAACCAAGAGTCGAATGCTTAACTGACTGAGCCACCCAGGCGGCCCACTTTTTATTGTTTTTGATTGAAGCAAACTCTAAGTAGCACTTAAGTGTATTATGGGGGCACCTGGGTGGCTCAGTCGGTTAAGCAGTCGACTTTGGCTCAGGTCATGTTCTCACAGTTTGTGAATTTGAGCCCTATGTCAGGCTCTGTGCTGACAGCCCAGAACCTGGAGCCTGCTTCGGATTCTGTGTCTCCCTCTCTCTCTCCACCCCTCTCCAACTTGTGCTCTCTCTCTTTCAAAAATAGATAGATAGATAGATAGATAGATAGATAGATATTTAAATGTATTATGGTCTTTGCCTCAAAGTTTATCTTTTAGAATTCACTCAGTCCTGGGGCACCTGGGTGGCTCAGTCGGTTAAACGTCTGACTCTTGATTTCAGCTCACGTCACGATCTCACGGTTCTTGAGTTCGAGCCCTGCATCAGACTCCGTGCTGACAGCATGGAGCCTGCCTGGGATTCTCTCTCTCCCTCTTTCTCTGCTCCTCTCCTGCTTGTGCTCTTTCTCTCTCTTTCTCAAAACAAATACATAAAAGATTTTTAAAAAATAGAGTTTATTCAGTCCTGAGGCATTTATACCCAACCAGAGGGTCTTACAGTCCTCAGTCTGTGCCACCATGTTCAGAACAGGCTGCTGTCTTCACACCCAGCTGGTGACACTGTCCCCTTCACCTTGCCATAGGCCCTTATTAGTAAAGGATGCCTGGGTGTTAAGCACCCCATCCCCCTATAAAAAGTGAATGATTCAGGGTAGAGGATCTTACTATGGTAAGTCCCTTGACGAAGGACTTAATGTCTCAATGCAGGTTAGCAGTTTTCTCTGTACCCCCACTAGGCTCCATGCCCCCCCCAACACATTTGTTACAAAGCTTGTTCCACAGGTCATTGTGTCTCCCACTGGAATAAGTCCCAGAAGACCCAATGTTCATTCCATGCCCTCCTATAGACTGTAGTTTGTCCTTTGCCCTTGAAAGCACCCTGTGTGCTTCTGCTCTGTTGAATCAGACGTTTGAAAGGAGGTGGAAACCTTGAAAGAGAAACCAAAGGACACAACAAGGGTCACAGTGATGTGGTTAAGAGCTGGGGAATCAAACAGGCCTTAATTTGAATCCTGTCTCTATCACTTTCTAGCTAGGCACCTGAGATATCATACCTAACCTCTCTGAGCCTCAGTTTACTCAAGTGTAAAATAAGTTTAGTTATAAAACCTACATCATAGGATTGGCATAAGGACTAAATGAGATGTACCTGGTGGCATCATGTGACCATCCCAGAAGGCAGTCACAACTGCCACTGTTATTATTAATAAAGTTAAGAGTGAGGAGTGTGGTGGACCACTGATATCTCCTCAGAATCAATGTCAACTGTGGAGCAATGGGACCTGGGGGAGAAAACCTGAGTTTAGAGCCATCCCTTCCTCTATGATTTTAGACCAGTAGCAGCATGTCTTCAAGCTTCAGTTTCCCCAGGTGCAAAATTGTGGCAATAATAATATAACCAGGATGCCGACTTCAGAGTGGTTGCAAGGACTAAATGCAACAATGCACATAAATGTGCTTTGCAAGCTCAAAGAACCATATAATATTAGTAATTACGACTCACACCCAATTCTCAACATTTTCTTGTCCTGAAAACTGACAAAAGGAATAAACGGCTTCTCTAAGATTAGAAATGGAACAAAATGAGACTTGAGTCTCATGCCTCTAATCCAACAACTCAATAAAGTCTAGGCAAAGGGTGAGCCCCACAGAGAGTGAGGGATCTGATCAAAAGCGGGCAGCAGTCCTGGGCTAATAGTTCTGGAATAATCCCCTCCTTTAATTCAGCAACTGCCTAGTGTTTATTTACCATATTATCTCCCATCGCCTCAGAAGATATCCTAACAATTAAAGTTGTTGATTTTCATAAACGATGACCTTCATAAAAGATGGCCTAATATCACAGGGCAAAAAGAGAGAGGGCAGAAAATACCATAATTATGTTTCTTTCTTCAAGGAGCTTTTTTCTTGGCTATCATGGGTTTTGTTTTGTTTTGTTTTGTTTTGGTTTTGTTTTTGTTTTTTTTTGTTTTTTGTTTTTTAGTGTCTAACTTTTTATTTTTTTTTAATTTTTTTTAACGTTTATTTATTTTTGAGACAGAGAGAGACAGAGCATGAACGGGGGAGGATCAGAGAGAGGGAGACACAGAATCTGAAACAGGCTGCAGGCTCTGAGCTGTCAGCACAGAGCCCGACGCGGGGCTCGAACTCACGGACCTCGAGATCGTGACCTGAGCTGAAGTCGGCCGCTTAACCGACTGAGCCACCCAGGCGCCCCAATGTCTAACTTTTTAAATAATATGTTGGGTTTTGGGTGACACTTCCCTGGTATTTTTTTAGGGGTTTTCCAATTTCTGCTGACTTTGCTAACCGACACAAGTTTCCATTGCTATCATAAACATTTCTAATTTGAAAGTTAAAGGCACGGAGCACCTATGCCAGCATAAGAAAGGGAATTTAATGTCAGATTGTTACTAGCTACCTGTAAGCAGGCCCTTGGATGGCTCCTATCAAAGTGGAGGCTCTCTCTGGGTCCTGAGCTACCTAATTACATACTCTCTTCCTCCCCCATCTGCCAGCTGTCTTCAGAGCCTCCACTGACCCAAGATGCTCCCCATTCACATTAAAGATAGAGATGACTATGGCACCTGGGGGGCTCAGTCAGTTGAGCATCTGACTTCAGCTCAGGTCATGATCCATGAGTTTGGGCCCGCATCATACCCTCTGCTATCAGAGCAGAGCCCGCTTCAGATCTTCTGTCCCTCCCCTCTCTCTGACTCTCCCTCACTTGCACTTTCTCTCTCAAAAATAAATAAACCTTGGGGCGCCTGGGTGGCTCAGTCGGTTAAGCATCCGACTTCGGCTCAGGTCATGATCTCGCAGTCCGTGAGTTCAAGCCCCGCGTCGGGCTCTGTGTTGACAGCTCGGAGCCTGGAGCCTGTTTCGGATTCTGTGTCTCCCTCTCTCTCTCTGACCCTCCCCCGTTCATGCTATCTCTCCCTGTCTCAAAAATAAATAAATATTTAAAAAATAATAATAATAAATAAATAAATCTTTTAAAAAAAAAGATACAGATGACTTAGGACACCTTAAAATGCTGGTCCTCCAGGGCAGTGTTCCTTTAGGAACATTCAAAATTTAGCCAGTAGTAGAATTCCAGGCTTCACTCTTGGGGGGCCCAAGGGGTGCGATGGGAGCAGGCAGGACATTATGGCTCCAGTAATACTTGCAGTGGGTGGTATGGAGTCCTTAGAGGACTTCCTACCTCTTTGCCCACTGGCCACTAGAAAGCAATTAGGGCCAACCGGGTCTGTGGACATGGGAAATGAGCTGGATGAAGAAAATTTGCAAAGAATGCACAGGAGGGCCACTCCTCCAAAATTTTTTACATGTTTGTGGAGGCCACGGGGTTAACTCAAAGGGAAGAGGGGCAATCCAGCCATTAGGAGTGTTCTCTGTCCTCAAAAAGGCTCTGAGGAGGAATGTCTTGGAGTTGGGGTATGTGTACAATATGCATTAACGATAAGGAGTGCCCCTTTTGAGAGCTTTTTTCTAATCCCCATATAACTTCATTTGTATCTCCAAATTAGACAACAAATTAAGAGCAAGAAAGGAAAACTTTAAGTCACTCATTCAAATCTACCAAATCAAAAGCTCCACTTATGCAATACTACATTTCACCAGCCAAAATAGCAGTGTGCATTTATTTTAGTCCTTGGCAAGTATTCAAGTGCAAGAGCCTATGGAGGTGTTATGAAAGGCGCTGGCAGGTAATTGTATAAGGCAGGCAAACCGGGAAATGGATCTTCTTAAATGACCAAAAAGAAAGGGGATCCTGATTAAGATGACATCAGCTCCCAAGAGGTCTAGTCACCCTTTGAGGGGCTCTAGACTCGTAAAAGAATGACCAGGTCAACAGGTAGTAAGTCATAAAGGGGCCAACACTTGCCCAAAACGAATGGAAATCTGAATCGTTGACCTCAGGTCCCCACGCCCAACTCCTGACACACTAGTAAAAATTTTCCTTTGCTGTGCTGGGGCCAGCTCTGCCCCCAACCGAAGTGAACATTAGACAAATATTTGAAGAATATCATTTCAAGGAGGTGACAAATTATTTGCCTGCTTGAATCAGCCATCTTTGTTCAGGGTGCCTCTTTAAACCCAGTGGCTTTACAAGCCAAGAACACAGAAGAGAGGTACAGTCCAGGACTATCAACATTGTCTTCTCTCTTTCATCTTCTAACACAGGCGCCCAGTGCCCTTGGGCTGCCCAGAGTCAGGAAAAAGGTGAGGTAGGATGAAGAGAAGAGAAGGACAATGAAGCCAGGCCTGCTCCCTCATCCAGGACTGTTTCACATATGCTTCATGGCATGCAGGAGCACCAACGAGAATTCCATTTTTTGAGGACTTCTTACCTGCCAACAACTGCTGATCGCCTTACATACATTATCTCTTTCGAATCCTCACAATGCATGGAGGTGGTTTTCAACATGCCCACATTCCATATGCGGCTCTAGGGAAATTAAGAAATTTATCCAAATTCACACAGGGGTTCAAAGCCCTTGGGAGGGTCTGACCTCCCAAGCCCCTGTTCATACAGGAGACATGTTATAATCCTCTTAGATTCCCTTGGTGCCACACTGGCCTGGACCCTCAGCCACAGGCTCTGTCTGGCTTGGTGGCCTCTACAACCCAAGAACTTACTCCAGCTGGGGCCAACTAGAGTCTTGCTGGGAGAATCAGGACCTTCCCCTTGCTGCTGTTGGGTAGCTCAGCCAACATGCCACATACCCTGACATTTTGGCTTCTCCCACCAAACACGGGCTGTGAAATCTGGTTTCCCTGATACCAAAAGGGGCCAGAGAAGCAACCCAGAAGTGGTGCCCAGTAGTTATCTTCTCATTGGAGAGACCTAGTCTGACAGTTTTCTTCACTTCCTCCCTTCCAACGACTCCTCCAAGGCACAGTCTCTCTCAACATCCTCCCTGAAGGACGTTCCCATGTGGCTAAACAGACACACCTGCCGACTTACCAGCCCTGTGTCTTCAGAGCCCTTTGTGGAGCCATGCTAAGGCCACCCCTCTGCATTACTCCCCACCTTCCTACCTCCCTTCACTTTACTCTCACCATCACTGCTCAGAGATTGCACTTTGTAAGTAAAGCAAGCCTGAAACCCAGGCTTTCCAGTTTTGTCTTGACTTAGTTATTTATTTTGACATTCTTAATAATGTGATAAGTACCTGCAAGCCTGCCATCCAAAACAAAAGCTAAACTCTTGACATAACCTTCATCTAACCATGTGGTCCCCCTCTCATTCTCCCCCTGTCCCCATACAATACAACCATCATCTACACTTCCTTTGCTTTTTTAAAATGTGCAGTTTTATTGCATCTATAAATATTTCTATAAAGTATATTCTTAAATTAGTTGTTTTCTATAAGAATTATATGAATTCTATAGAACTCTATAAGAATTATATGATATTGTATACTTTTAGGACATTTGCTTTCTTCACTTAATGTTTTCTTGTTTCATTGCTAGGATTTATCCACATTGTTGTGAGTTAGCTTCGTTCAGTTGTTTTTAATGCCATGTAATATTCAGTTGTGTGAATATGTTACAATTCATCCACCCACTCTCCTGTTGATGGGCATTTGAGCTGTCTCCAGGTTGTCACAGGTTGTCAGCTCAACCTGTTGAGCTGTCTCCAGGTTGTGATTAGTGAAGTTATGAACATTCTTGCACACATCTCCTGTTGTATATCTGCATGAGTTTCCCTCGGGTCCATCCCTCAGAATGAATTGTTGGATCATATGTATACAAATGTTCAACTTTAGGAGATATGCCAAACTGTTTTCCAAATTAGTTAACCAAATCTGTGCCCTATCATACTCAGAAAAAATACTCTAAAATCCAATGTTTGTAGTTCCCCCTAGTTCTGACAGCTGCCAAAATTGAGAATTGCTGGTCGGCAGGGAAGTACCTTATGTTTCCTCTGAGTATTTGATTTTTTAAGAGGATGCTTGGAGAGGCAGTGATTTTCATCCAAAGTAGTGACTTTCTCAGGCTGAATATTAGAGGGCCTCTATCTCTGTAGGCCCTTCCAGATTCACTCAGTCAGCGCTTCACTGACAAGCCTCCTAAGTTCTTGGGCTGCATAAGACCTTGACGATCCAGTACTGGGAGACAGCCCTGCCTTCAAACATTCTAAAGTTTGGGCACCTGGGTGGCTCAGCTGGTTAAGTGTCAGACTTCGGCTCAGGTCCTGATCTCACAGTTCACGAGTTCGAGTCCTGCATCTCCTCTGTATCCCTTGCTCTCTGCACCCCCCCTCCCCCGCTCATTCTCTCTCCCTCCCTCTTTCTCTCTTTCTCTCCCTCTCTCTCTTTAAAATGAATAAAATAAGATAGACAAACATTCTAAAGTCTGATGTGAGAGAAAGACAAGAAGACTAGTTATGTTGGGATGCTATCTCAGTCTTCCTATTTCTTCCTCACCCTTTCTCCCTAGGCAAATGGTAACTCAGATTGACAGAAAGCAATGGGGGTGGGGAGCAACAGGAAGTCTTCAGAGAGAGTGGGCAGGTATACACTAAACTTGAAGTTACCCAAAGGCAAATAATTTCAAATAGTCCCACCTGGTTATTTGCTATCATCAACCCCTTCCACCATAAATTTCCTGGGAGAAACTGTCCCCTCCTGACAAGGACACCTGGTTCCATGGTAAGTCAGAGGCCTGACTACCCCATTCTTGGAGACTGATTGGAAACCTGCTCTTCTCCTCCACTTCACCCACACAAGGATCTCTTAGAATGGACATAGTGTAGGTTAGGACCTCTCTGCCCTCACTCCCTATATCCACTGTTCATCTTCAGGTTGACTCCATGTGTCAGCCAGATGGACTCTGGATGCCTCAGACCTCCAGAGTTCCTAGAGCCTATGATTCTGGAAAAAGGGTATTTTTCTGGATAGCTGGTAAATAATAAGAGAGACTTCTGGCTGGCCCAACTCATATCATATACTCTTCCAGAAGCTAATCCCTTTGACTAGAAAGATAAAATGCTCTGGTTGACTGAGCCTGGATCACATACCCATCCTTGGGCCAAACCATCTGACCAGAGGGTGGGGGATGTGTGCCCCCAAAAGGATGCTGGGCAGAAAAAATAAAAATGTGTGCCCATGAAAAGGCTCAAGAAGACAGCAGTTTTACTTGATTACTCTAGTTCATATTCCTCTTATTACCTCTTTCACTAGTGAGGGACAAGGCAAAAATATATTTTACGTTGTCCCTCGGTATTCTGTCAACTACAGCACAATGATCCGTGTCATGGAGAAATAACATAAGTCACCTATCTGATTTCTACTTGTAGTGGCTTTAGTAATCACATGCATTAAAGAATGTTTAGGACGGAGCATGCAGTCTAGCAGAGTGTAGTTTTATAGTCCCCTCTCACAACTGAGCAAGCAGGGACCTCAAGTGGCTCCTCCCCTCTGCCCTGTACTCCACTCTTCTGTTTACCTGGGTTACTGATCTGGAGCATTTTCAGTCACTCTTCCTACATGGAGCATTTTCGGTCAGTTTTCTTGATTGCTTTCTTCTGGGGCTCTGGGGATATTCCTTCTTCCTCTCCTTAAAACCAGCAGCTCCATAATGAATCACTTCTCCCTTTTTTCTTGTTAAGCCAGTCTATTAGAATTCTCAACCCTGGAATTTCCGGAAATGCAGCTGAAGGATGGGCATTGTGCCAGGGTGGGGATAGCAAACAGAAAATAAATCTTAAAATCAAACCTCACAGACAGCAGTCCACCTCACCTACTTAAATATTAGAATCGGTTTTGAGGAGCCTCTCGGTGCTTAAAATGTTGAGTCTACAGAATTTCAAAGGGTTCTGAGAGTGCCATCAGATTATCCCTAGAAATCCTATGCAGGATTTTTTACATAGGACCTAAGTCAATGGTAGTTGATTACATAAATTATGAAGACTGTAGTCATTGCCAACCTATCTCCATTTTACCACAGATTTTGCAAAGTAGTCAAATTGCAGAGTGGAAGACAACAAATCTAAAAAGTGTGTGTTTTGTGTGCTTTGTTGCACATATCACACCTTGAAAACATACTTTCCTTTTTTTGTTCTGTTTTGCTTTGCTTTAGGCCTATCTTTCCTTTCAGAATATACATTCTCGGAGGACAAAAATATCTGGTTCCACTTTGTATGATTAGGACTTAGCAAATGCCTGGTCCATATGGGTGATCAATAAATATTGGAAGGAATAGGTCTCTTTTCATGTCTCTCTTTCTCCTCAAATGGTTGGCAACTACTGAAATCAAATGTGCTAAGAAAATCCAGTCTTCCTTAAATTAAATTGTGCAGGAATCCAAGTTTACTTTAATTCTGCTTTCCATTTGCCTTTTCTTTAGTACTGAACAGCTTCTCCAGCATACTTCCCAGGCACTTGTATCCCTTCTGCAACTTCTTGGCAGCTTAGAACTTTTTCCTTTAGTTAAGCCTGTCTTTCTAGGATGGTGCCCCAGATTCTAAGATTACCCGTTTTTTCCTATGCTCCCATTAAAATTCCCATTTTTCTCACTGCCAGGAGAAAAATAATCAGATAATTTTCCATTAAAATGTTATGCTGTAATAGACCACTTAATGCAATAATTCTCCAGGGTGTTTGTATTTTAAAATGTGAAGCAGGAGGGGCACCTGGCTGGCTCAGTCAGTGGAGACTGTGAATCTTGATCTCAGGGTTGTGGGTTCGAACCCCATGTTGGGTATAGGGATTACTCAAAATCTTTAGGAATGATTGGGTGGCTCAGTCAGTTAAGTGTCTGACTCTTGGTTTCAGTTCAGGTCCTGATCTCATGGTTCCTGAGTTCGAGCCCCACATGGGGCTCTGTGCCGACAGAGCAGAGCCTGCTTGGGATTCTCTCTCTTCCACTCTCTCTGTCCCCCTTCCCTGCTCACGTGCTCTCTCTCTTTTCTCAATAAATAAATAAATAAATAAATAAATAAATAAATAAATAAACTTAAAAATAAGTAAATAAAGTCTTTAAAAAATAAAATGTGAAGCTTTATTAAGATAAAGTATTATGATGGCATTTCAGGATTCCTGTGACAGTGCAGTAGGATGTATATATATTTCCATAGGCGGGTAGTAGGGTAGTTGGGGCTTTCCTCTTTCTCTGGGGCACCTGGGTTGCTCAGTCGATTAAGCATCCGACTTTGGCTCAGGTCATGATCTTGAGGTTCGTGAGTTAAAGCCCCACGTCAGGTTCTGTGCTGACAGCTCAGAGTCTGGAGCCTGCTTCAGATTCTGTGTCTTCCTCTCTCTGCCCCTCTCCTGCGCACACTCTGTCTCTCTCTCAAAACACTAAAAAACACTAAAAAAAATTTATTAAATAAAAATATTTTAAAAAATCAAAATCGATAAATCTTTAGACTTCTTACCATACGGTCATTCTAGGAAATGAAAAAAAATTGAGAAATAAGAAAGCAGAGAAGTTTAAGCACAAACAAAACCTTGCTTTTATCTAAAAAACAAAACAAACAAAAATAATCAAAGAATTGTTTCAGAAAGGAAAAACCAATTTATTTAGCTTGTAAGAAAATTACAGGGGCAGCACAGAGCCTGCTTAGGATTCTCTCTCTCCCTCTCTCTCTCTGCCCCTCCCCTGCTTGTTTTCTCCCTCCCTCTCTCTCTCTCTCCCAAAAGAAATGAATAAACTTAAAAGAAAAAAAGTTTTTAAATGGGTCCTTCCTCACTGAAACCTGGCCTCTCTTTAAGAAAGAAAAGAAAATTACAAATGATTGTTGCTTTAAAAAAAAAATGGGGGGCGCCTGGGTGGTGCAGTCGGTTAAGCGTCCAACTTCAGCCAGGTCACGATCTCGCGGTCCGTGAGTTCGAGCCCCGCGTCAGGCTCTGGGCTGATGGCTCGGAGCCTGGAGCCTGTTTCCGATTCTGTGTCTCCCTCTCTCTCTGCCCCTCCCCCGTTCATGCTCTGTCTCTCTCTGTCCCAAAAATAAATAAACGTTGAAAAAAAAAATTAAAAAAAAAATGGTATGGGCAAAGAGTAAAAAATACAAAACTATGAAGTATAAAGGATGATCACAAGGAGGTTCTCCAAAAGAATCCTTTAAATGGCTAACTCCTGAAGTATATTTAAAATAAAATTCCATTTGCAAAAATTACATTTACAGTTAACTTTCTAAAAACCAAGTTACTGTATAAACTACTTTCTTCTGCCTCCAAGAGAATTGTAAACAAACTTCCATTGCCAAAATTTCGTTAGCATCAGAATTTCCCTGGCCAGCTCCCACTCAGGCATTTCTTTACTTACCGTCTTCACATCATGTTAGAAAATTGATTTTTGTTGTTGATAAGATTACAGGCTTCCTGAACATACGACTGGTCAGCTTTGAAAGTGGTCACCTGTGGTAACCTGTTCTCTCTTAATAAATGCTACAATGTCACTCAGAAGAACATGGAGGCCCTGACACAAATCCATAGGGCCAGAATCAGGAGGGAAGGACATTTCTTTGGGTTTCCTGTTAGATACAGAAAATTCAGGTCCCGGAGCTATCCCAACCGGCATGCTAAGAACAAAGAACTTCACCCACTCAGTTTACTGTCCCAGATCTATCACACCATGTTCTCTCCCCGGCAGGAAGTCAGTTCTCTGCACTTGCAAATAGAATAAACAAACCATCCATACAGAACTAGTGGACATTTTGTTTTGTTTCTTACCAGATTTCATGAGAGATCCCTGGGTATAATACAATATTAAACTTGAAATCTCTGTATAAATCTTTGAGGGACTCTACTTTCCAGGGAGATGATAAAATGTAGAGGTCCTTTGAATAATCACTTATGATAGAAGTGGCTAAAAATTGGATTCTAAAATCTCCATATCGGGGCGCCTGGGTGGCTCAGTGGGTTAAGCAGCCGACTTCGGCTCAGGTCATGATCTCACGGTCCGTGAGTTCGAGCCCCGCGTCGGGCTCTGTGCTGACAGCTCAGAGCCTGGAGCCTGTTTCAGATTCTGTGTCTCCCTCTCTCTGACCTTCCCCTGTTCATGCTCTGTCTCTCCCTGTCTCAAAAATAAATAAAACGTTAAAAAATTTTTTTTAAATCTCCATATCCACCCTGCTACATATCTTAGGCATCCTGCTGAACTCTCTATCCTGGATATGATTCTGGGACCAGCCTATGACATCTTCACATTTGTCTTCATTCCCAAGTCCTGATTTGTTGTTGGAAGTACTCCATTGATGTTAATTAACATATTTCAGTTGATGCTATACAAATACTGTACTCCCACTACACAGAGGTAAGCAAAAGGAAATTAAATGGTAATGCTTCAGGAAAATTTCTAGATCTGATAACGCCAGAGGAGGAACAAGAGGTTTCTGCACCTGAATCTTGTGCTTTTGTTGCAGGCAGTATTGTGCTGCTGGCGCTAACCTGGCTGTCTACTTCTCGTTGTCACCCATCTGGGACCTGGGATCTCATGCCCCAAGGTTTAGAAAATGTCAGCTATCTTGAGGGGCGCCTGGGTGGCTCAGTTGGTTAAGCATACGACTTTCGGTTCAGGTCATGATCTCAGAGTTTCATGAGTTGAAGCCCTGTGTGGGGCTCTTCACTGGCAGTGAGGAGCCTGCTTGGGGTTCTCTCTTTCTCTCTCTCTCTCTGTCCCTCCCCCACTCGCATGTACACTCTGTCTCTCTCTCTCAAAAAAAAATAAACTTAAAAAAAATTTAAAAAATAGCTATCTTGAACCTATCCACTAAATATCTTTTGAGTTTATCTTTTATACTATTGCCAGAGTGGTATTCCTAAACTGAAACCTGATCATGTTATTCTTCTCGCCTCAAAGCAACTCACTGCCAGAGAATAAAGTCCAAAATCCTAGCCTGGCATATAAAGGTCTGCCTCTACATTGCTCTCCTCAGTCAAAGCATCAGATCTCTTTAGGTATTTGGTCCCACAGAAGAACTCCCCTCTCCTCTAACACTATTCCCTACCTTCTGCCGCACTTCTACCTGGACGCCCCTCCCATCCACCTGGAGAACCCCCTCCACATCTCTCAAGCTTCAGTGCCGTGTCATTTTTGCCATGAAGCCTTTTCTGATATGCTCTCGTCGCTCTGAGCTTCTGTCTCAACAAAATGCGGATCGTAATTCCTACACCCTCCTTTAGCTCAAGAGTCACATGAAGAAAGGGAGCATGAAAGGCCTCTGAGAAATGCCAAACACTATGCAAGTTCCAAGTTATGTTATAAAAGCTATTACGCAATAAGCCTTTTCTCTTTAGAGACCTAATGGAAGTCCTTGTGATTATTATTGTAAAATTCACCTCTACAAGTTAGAACATTTCTCCTGCTTATTCATTGCTTAAACATGAGCTAGGCTTAAAGTGGTGATAAGGTCTGTGCCCACTTCAGCCACAAAAAGATTAAAGTCGGGCCCTCACAAAGAGGATCAGCATGATCTCCGCCCCATGGGATCCGCAGTAGTGAAAAATGTCATTTTCTTTGCTTTCTAGAATTCTATTTCCAAGTTTCATATTTCTTTCCTTTTATCCATGGAATGGTGTTCCTTAGACCTCTCATCCTCTTCTAGTCAATAAATAAAAGTTTGATCTCCTTAAATGACTTTGGCTCTAGCATAGAGTCTTGGTTGTTTCTCAAGCCACCCGATTGGGAGACTGTCACCCATGGTTTCTGGAACACTGTGATCATAACAGGTAACATTTAGTAAGTAATGACTCTATACCAGGCACTCTTCCATATAATCGCTGAAAATTAGAAAATTTAAACCTCACTACAACTCTCACTTCCTCTCTGCAAAATGGAAATGAGTTAGGAGGGTTCAACCCCTTGCCGAAAGTGACAAAGTAGAGTCAGGGTTTAAGCCTAGGAGTCTGACAACACAGTCCTGCTGTTAACCACTGTATTGTAATCGCAGCTCTAATGGACTGTAGAGCAGCAAGACGGCTCTGCTCCCTTGCTCTCCAGAAACTTGCATTTAGTGCAACGGGTGGCATTGAGCCCAGGACTATGAGAGCAGACACCATATTCACCAGGATAGACCATATGCCACTGTGGGTCACTGCCACCAGTTGGGACGCTAAGACCTAAGAGAGCCAACCCAGGTAAGGCAGGTGCTGACACCCAGGTAGCCATTGAGCAGTAGACCACTGAGGTCAAAGTAACTTGCATATACTGAGTCCTCGTGCATTTTGTTCAGTTTTCAACAGAATGGAAAATGATTTTGCCTTATTCATTTCCCTCCATTCCTGAACACCCTTTCCAAAAAGACCTCATTAAATTAAATGTGGTACCCTAGGTTGGATCTTGAAGTAGTAAAAAGACATTAGTGGACAACTGGTGAGGTTTGAAAAATTCTGCAGTTTAGTTAATAGAAATATACCAATGTTAATATCCTTGTTTTGATGCATATCTCTTGGTTACAGAAGACGTTAACACTGGGAAAACTGGGTGAAGTATACATAGGGACTCTACTTTGCAACTTTTCTGTAAATCTAAAATTATTTTATTTATTTTTAAATGTTTTATTTATTTTTGAGAGAGAGTGCATGCATGCATGCGGGAGAGGGGCAGAGGGACAGGGGGACAGAAGATCTGAAGCAGGCTCTGCACTGACAGCAGTGAGCCTGATGTGGGGCTCGAACTCACGAGCCATGAGATCACAACCTAAGCCAAAGTCTGACGTTCACCTGACTGAGCCACCCACATGCCCCTAAAATTATTTTAAAAGTTAGGGGTACCTGGGTAGCTCAGTCAGTTAAGTGTCTGACTTCGGCCAGGTCATGATCTCACGGTTTATGGGTTTGAACCCCGCGTCAGGCTCTGTGCTGACAGCTTAGAGCCTGGAGCCTGCTTTGGATTCTGTGTCTTTCTCTCTGTCCCTCCCCCACTCGTGCTCTGTCTCCCTCTCTCTCAAAAATAAATAAAAACATGAAAAAAAATTAAAATTTAAGGGGCATCTGGGTGGCTTAGTTGGTTAAGCATCTGACTCTTGATTTCGGCTCAGGTCATTTGTGATCACGATTTGTGTGATCACGCCCCACATTGGGCTCTGTGCTGACAGTGTGGAGACTGCTTAGGATTCTTCCCCTCTCTCTCTCTGCCTCTTCCCCATTCGTGTACTCTCTCTCTCTCTCTCAAATAAATACACTTTAAAAACAAATAAAAAATTAAATTTAAAAATACTTCAGTTTAATTATTTTGAGATTAATTTACTAGGCCCACTGAGTTAATCTATCACACAATTTAAATAAACTTACAGTGGTTTTTACATTTTTCTGAAATGATTGTTAAATACATCAGTGAATAGAACTGTTTGTTGGCAAAATTCAGGTTTTGAACTCGTCAGTCATAAACACTATCTTTTCAGGATATGGGTTGAGACAAATATGGGTTGAGAATGAGTTACAAAGCCTCATCTTCCCAATAAAATGACCAGAACTTTGTATTACCATTGACAAACACAAAGGAACATTATGGTTAGACAACCATATGATTTCCCTAAAACAGTTTCCCTCTCTCCTCTTGACATCCTTAAATTCCAAGTATCATAACCTGGCACACATTTTATAAACAGCAAAGAGAAAGCAAAATAATGACAAATTATGTCGATAACTCAGCCATAATTATAGTACCACGGGTAGGACTCAACATGACTACCTCAGATAGGACAGTTTTGCATTACAAGTATTATTTTCCATAACAGCTCTGGTAGAGAGGGGAACACGTTGTGCCCAGAGCTTCTCAGTCTTAGCTCAGATTTGAAGAACAAATCAGAAAATGACCAGTGTTGCCAGTCAATGTGATAGTCATCTGAACATTCTTCCCAGATTTTAGACAGTTATGCCTTCAATGAGACGCTATTGTTTAAACACTTGTTTTTCTAGGATCAAAAACCTTTACAGCTATCTGGTTGCCTAATCAGACCTCACTTGCTCTGCCAGCCGCTACCAGCTCCTCAGGCAAGTGGGAGCTCCTCTGAGCTGAGAGAACTGTCAGTAGCGGTGCTAAGCTATTTGTAACTCAAAGAACTGCAGGAGTTCACTCCTGCTTTGTTTTGCCCGGTCAGATCCTGTGAATCAGTTCTGACAAGTGACCAGATATTGTTCTTCTGCTCACCTTACACGGTCTCTATCTTTTCTTTTCTTTTCTTTTTTTAATGTTTATTTATTTATGTTTTTGAGAGAGAGAGACAGACAGAGTACGAGTGGGGGAGGGGCAGACAGAGAGGGAGACATAGAATCAGAAACAGGCTCCAGGCTCTGAGCTGCCGGCACAGAGCCCAAGGTGGGGCTTGAACTTGGGAACCACTAGATCATAACCTGAGCCAAAGTCCGATGCACCTAGGCGCCCCTAGTGGCACACAGCCAAGGAAGAGAATTTCTCAAGTTCAAGGTGGGGACTAAAGGTTTTCTGTGCCCTCCATGTCAGGTTTGAACAAGAAGCAGGAGAGGACGCAAGAAGGGGCAGAAAAGAGGAAACCCAAAATCAAGCTTCTCAGAAGCTGAAAAAGAGTCCGGCCAATCTAATTCCTTAGACCTTCAAAAAGAAAGAAAGAAAGAAAAAGAAATGCCAAAACTGGGTTTGTAAATTAAGAGTGTATTTAAAAGTTTTAAAGTTAATGAAGAAAGTTGCAAAGTGAACATCATTCCGATCTGTCGGTGTATAGCTCATTTGGAAATACCAGAGTCTAATCTAACATTGAATCTTTGTGAATATGAAGTCCAAGTCAAAAAGCACTACTATCCACAACCCATCCCCAGGGTGCTCACCCACTACTTACTATCCACAACCCACTCCTAAGTGCCTCAACAAAACAGGGATAAAAAATTAGAAATATGGATTAAAGAGAATACAAAGAGTAGAGCATCAAGAAAGCCAGTAACGAGATTGCTACCTTGGAGCTACAATAACTGAGTGCCAGGTGAAAAGGTGCAGAAACAGTAGAAAAGAAAAACAACAAGGGCGCCTGGGTGGCTCAGTCCGCTGATTTCAGCTCAGGTCATGATCTCAAAGTTTGTGGGTTCAAGACAGCTCAGAGCCTGGAGCCTGCTTCTGATTCTGTGCTTCCCTCTCTCTGCCCCTCCCCCGCTCACGCTCTGTCTCTCGAAAATAAACATTTTTTTAATGTAAAAACGAAACGAAAAGAAAAACAACAACAACAAAAGAAGCAGCAGGAAGACCTGGACTACCATTCACAGTGGTCTCAGGTGCACTTAGAAAGATGTTCAATAACAGTTGTCAAACCCTCCCAGAATAACTTCAATGGCAAGGAACCTAATTCATAGGTAAGTACTTGGAAGTTGGTACCGGGACCCTATTGTGCTAAATTGCTTTCTTATTTACTGTGTTACTGTGTTAACCATCTTACCACATGTAGCACAGGCCACCATTCCAGCTCTCCAAGAACTGCAAGATATTGGGGAAGCCGCTAAGCAGATCACTACTTAGGGGCTTCAAAAGCTGGGTGCCGAGCTCAAAGCGTCTCTGAAGCAGGATCTTGAAGCGGGAGCAGGGCTTAGCCTTCCGTAGGACACCTAGCGCACCCCAAGTGGAAGACTTGTCTTACAAGGTAGGAGGTGGGCAGGTGAGCCAGGAGGAGCCCGTCCGGCCACGTCTTTTTGAAATCGGTAAAACCTTTCTCCTACAATCTTCAAACCTGACTCCAATGATAATTTTCACAATAAACTCCATTTCTGTAAGAATGTTTGATGAATCACGCTTCTGAGTTGTTCTGCAACACCTTTCCACCATTTTAACAGAAGTCCCCTAATAGCCTTGAAACGTTTCTTACGTCTGTGTCAAAATTTTATAAATTCATCTATAAACTGGGAACTGAAAATCCATCTGTAAATCGGGAACTGTGAACAGAAGCCGCTGGAAGAAGGCTGCGGCCGAGGAGGGTGGGAGTCTGAGAGCCCCGCGCCAAGGCTCGGCTCACGGCAGCGGACCGTGCTGCGCAGGTGCGGAGGGTGGGGGTGCGGCACCGAGGCGCGCACATGCGCGGGAGGAGACGGAGCGCCGGGGGCTGGTCATCAGAGAAGGGGGCGCGGCGTACGCAGCATGGCGTCCAACATCTACTTGGTTCGCCAGCGGATCAGCCGGCTCGGCCAGGTGGGGCCCGGGGAGGCACCTCCCCTACCCAGCCCCAGCCCACCCCTCGCCTCCCGCGGCCGCCTCTCTTCCGTCTCCGCCTCAGCGCCTCCGCCAGCGGCTCAACCGCCGCCGCCCCGCCCCGTGGCCTCCCGGGCCCGCCTCCCAGAGCCCGCCCCGCCTGCTCTTCCCCGCCGCCCGGCTCCTCGGTCTTGTTGGTCCCCCCTCCTCCTCCGACCCGCGGTCCTGAGTCTCTCTCCCTCCTTCCCTCAGAGGATGTCCTCCTTCCAGCTCAACCTCAACCCGCTCAAGGAGCCGCTCGGCTTCATCAAGGTCCTCGAGTGGGTGAGTGCAGCCCGCTCCGGCGAGGCCTGGAACCGCGCCGCTGTGACCGTGCCCGCGCCCGCTCTGGCCAGGCCAGCGCCCTCGGCTGGGAGGCGAGGGGCCCAGGGAGCGGGAGCGAGAGCCGGGGCGGCCGGGTCTGCGCGGGCCCCGAGGCCGCCCACCGCCGCCGGGAGGGACGGGACGGGACGGCGGGGAGGGGAACGGGGACCGCGGGCTGGGCCTGCGCGGGGCGGGGACGCCGCAGTCCGCGTCGAGTCACGAGTCCCTCGGCCGCCTGGGTCCCGGGCGAAGCCGCCCTCCCACCCCGAAGCTCACCCTTGGGTGCTCCCGAGGGAGTCGGAGTTCAAATTTTTCTGGTTGCGCTGCTTCCCGCAAGGGAAAAGAAAACTTCCTGTTGCGGTCTAACCGAAACCTGGTGGGTCGGAGTCGCGCCCCGGCCGGCGCTGCCTTCTGCGTGTCCGGTGGAAAGGGCCAGCCCGTGCATTTCTGCCCGGTGCTGACTGCAGGCCGCGCTCCGTCGAAAGCTGGCTGTGCCTTCTCGAAGTGATTGGACGAGCAATCGGTTCTTAGTTTGCTTTTGAGATGGCTCCAAGTTAAAAATGGATAAAAATAAACTGTGGATCAGGGCAGCAGGCGGAGGTGGGGGAGAAGGTCTTCTACACAACGGGTCCAGTCAGTCCGTACCACTCAAACACAGGCTAGGAATCGCTCTCAAGTTTGTTTTGGGTACTTCCAAGTGACATCCGGCGGTCACCTCTTAGTTCTTTCCTGGGAACATTCTCAGTCATTAACATCAAAGGAGATTGATTAATTCGACCTTGGCACTGGTCACTTGGAGGAGTTAGCGAATACATCAGGCTCTGCACATTTGATTCTGATTTCGTGGCGTAGAACATGTTTCAGTGCTGATTTTCAGGCCTGGATTAATAGGCAGCTGGCATCTAGCCACTGCAGCCAAGTTGTTTTTATAGCCAGCAACATTTTACATCCGTAATTCTTTAACCTTAGATTTTAGTGATACACTGGTGAAGAGTAAGAACTTCCAGATTCCTATGTTGAATAACTTACTGAGGATGTGTTTTAGAGTAACACAGAAACTCAAAATATGTAATGGGTACTCAAGCTGATTTTCAAAAAGTTTCCTACTTTTCCTCCAAAGTTTTACTTGTCCTCTGAAGAGTGAAATGGTGCTGATTTCACACAAATGTCTACTTTAAAGACATAAATACACACACACACTTAGGGTTCTGTAAACCTAGGTCCAGATTTAAAAAGAAAGAAAAATATTTGAGTATATAAAAATTTGAAATTGCAGGAGGAAAATCATGTTTAATTGGGCTAATCAAATATAAAGGTTAAGAAAAAGTCTTATCTCATTGACGGTTATAAATTTATAATTAAAGTTTTCACTCGATAAATGGGGCACTTGTTTGTATTTGTGCTTGCATTATTTGTCAGTCTTTTTTTAAACCAAACAGGCATAACTTTTTTCCTTAATATTTTAAAGCATTAGTGATAAGTGTATTAGTGCTCATAGGTCTGATATATTTTGAAAAATATCCTGTTTAAGCTTTTTAAGGAAATAACTACTTTTCGTTTGAACAACATATTACACAAGATAACCTGATAAATACTTTAATAAAAGTATAGGCAAAGTGTAGTACGTGAAAGAAAGAAATCAGTTGTTTGGGGGAACTAGGGGGGATGTCATAGATGAAAGAACACTTGAAGGATGGGTACTTGTTCACTTGGTGAGGATGTGGGGAGTGGCTTTCCAAGCAAGGGGAGATATGTTCAGTGGTGTGAAAAGTTGAAGCAGCATAGCCCTGTTTGAGAACTTAAAGTAGTTGGGGTTGGCTGAAATGGTACTGAAGAGGGTGTGGTTTTAGATGATTCTAAAAGGTTTATAGATAGGGCTTGCAGAGTTAGGAGTGTATCCTATGGGCCAATCCTATAGGCCAATCTTATAAGGGTTAACCTTTGATGATCTGGGTCCTTTCTTTAGGAAAATGGATATTTGTGGGGTACAGAATTTGAAGGTGTTTATTGGATAGCTTCCATTTAAGCCCAGAATTTCTGCCATTTGGAATGGAGACTCAATTGAAGGGTTTTAAACAAGTGAATAATTAGATTCGCTCTTTAGAAATTCTCATTTGTAATGTAGAAAGTGGATTAGAAAGGTAATAATGGAAGGAAGGGAGACATTAAAATGTATTTGGAGGGAGGGTGAAGAAGAGGGAGGACTCGAAGATAACTGCCAAATTTCTGACACGGTTGGTAACAGTACTCTGTCTAAGATCACTAAGGAGAAGGAGCAAATTTTTGGTTGGAGCGCAGTACACTTTTAGGTATATTGAGTTTGTGGTTTCTAGATTATATAAAGGGAGTATCCTTTAGGCAGTTAGCTATATGGATATAGAGTTTGAAAGGTAAGAATGGGCTGGAGATTCAGCAGATATCTGCCAGCAAGGAAGAGAAGAAATGATTAAGAACATGGAGAAAAATAACATCTTGGCCTCACTGTTAGAATCTCAAGAAAAGACTACTATTCTAACAATATCAAGAGGTGCAAAAAAGAGGTTAAGTGAAATATGGACTACAATGCATACCTTGGTTTTGGTAAGCAGGAGGCTGTTGGTGGCTTTATAAGAGCAGTGTCAGTAAATTCAGAAACCAGATGGTCCTAGGTCAAATGGATATATGGTAAGAAAGTGAAGACAGTGAAAGTGAACCACTATTTGACCTTGAAGGTGAAGAGATTTGGTGGTAACCCATTCTGAAGATGGGAAGGACTGAATGTGTTTGTGGGCTTGAGAGAAGAGACTTGTGAATAGAATTGTTGGAGCTTAAAAAACAGAGTCAGAGAGGGAATGAATGATAAAACAAAGTTCTAGAGAAGGGCCCATAGTAGGAATTTTAAAATTTGTTTTGAATGAATTGTTCAAGTTTCATAAAGCATTGATTGAGGTGTGGCTGGTTACCTCTAAAAACAGTCAATAAATAATGATTATAAACAAATCTAAAGTTTAAAGTTTAAAAAGTTTAAAGTTGCTTTCCATCCATAAGACTAAAAGAATAATTCCCTAAATTAGCTTATCTCTAGCAAGGTTCTGGAAGATGTTAGACTAAGATATAACCTGATGAAATGTAACTTTCAAGGGGTTAGATGCCCAGTAAATATTTACTGACAATAAAAATAAAATCACCAGAGCAGAAGCATTTGCACTTTGTTTCTGAACTGCAGCCACCGTGTTATATTCCTTCTCTTGCCTCCTTTTTTTTCTAATCTACCTCTGGCACCTAGTAACAGTGACCAGCAATGTCATTGTAGTTCTCTTCATGTGATATGTACTCGGTAAAAGTTGAATTTTTGTTGCACTTCTCTGGGAATAGCAGTACTTCATATGGCTATTGGAACAATTGAATTAATAAATATGTGAACAATTATAATGTACTTGAACAGTTCTTAGAAGGTTTCTCAGGACTGAGATGCTGTGTTTCTAGGAAGACGGTAGACCCAGACAGTGGAGAGAGCTGAGCCCATATGACAGACATATATATCTCCTGGTCCTTCAAGATCACTAAATTCTCTATCACATATTTTAATTTTTTTTAATGTTTATTTATTTTTGAGAGAGAGAGAGAGACAGAGAGCATGAGTGGGGGAGGGGCAGAGAGAGGGAAACACAGAATGGGAAGCAAACTCCAGGCTCCTCGCTGTCAGCACAGTGCCGGACTTGGGGGCTGGAACGAACAAACTGTGAGATCATGACCTGAGCCGAAGTCGGACGCTTAACCAACTAAGCCACCCATATTTTAAACTTTAGAAATGATGTATCATATGCTTTTCACTTGTCTGCTGTTTTCCTGCCTTTAGAAGCCTATCAAAGTGACAATATAAAATTTAAGTAAGAATAAATGCCCCATGTGTAGAAGAAGTAGAACACAGAAGTAAAGTCAAAGATTAATTTTATCAAAGCAGCTTTTTAAAGTATTTAATATTTCTGTGGTAAATTTTAATTTGGTTCTTACTTTAAAGTCAAATATCCCTAATATTTAGACAAAAGTTTTTCATTGAAATGATTTTATTAAAATTTAAAAATAATAAACACTGTGTGTTGGACTTTGTTGCTGCTAACTTGCACAGGTGAACGCTGAACAAATATTTAGCTCTTAATGAATCTAAGTAATGTGCTTTCCTAATTCACACACACAAAATTGTGGAAGAGATACTATTTGGGGAGTATATAAGGAATTATACACTAAGTTGAATTTTAGAATTATTAACCATCTCTCAATATTTTTGTCTGTGGTGGTCAAATGTATTCTAGATGTTAACAGATATTTATTGAGTATACCTATATGTGCCAGGGTTTTACCTGTATTTTCTCATTTAATCTTCTGATCACCTGTGACAGTCTGTTCTTAGTCATTTTGCTAACTTACCTTTGTGTTTCTAACTGGTCTTTCAATAAATTAATAAATGGATTACCAAAAATTTCCGGCTTAAACACAAAAGCCTAAGTTATCTGAAGTGAATTTTTTTCTTGTTTGTTAGATGTATGTTTATAATAAGATGTTAGGAGTTGAAAGTAAAATGTTCTTGATTCTTTTATCAAGTTTGAATGTTTTTTTTCTGATTTTATACATACAATTAACGAGCAAACTCAAAAGACACTTAAAAACATTACTTTGGGACAAATTATGATCCAAGAAAATTAGTGTGAAAAGCAGTAAATACGAAAATCTGTAATTCTTTAAGTTGCATGTATCAATTTGTTTAAACAACAAACTTTCAAATACACACAATAGTTTATGTAAAATACTTAAAATTTAGCCATCCTAAGTAAATTATAAAATTTTCACAGTGGCCATGTTTTATCCTAACTTAATGGTTCAAAAATAGCACAGAGAAGCACCCTAGAAAATACAAATTACTTGTATTGCACAGTGTGGGAGACGGGGCATATATAGACTGCTGCCTCATCCATTTGCTTAATTTTTACATTTTTAGGCTATCTGTTGGTAAGAGACTACCTTTCAGGAAACTTCCCTTTCTCCTAGCCTTGCCATTTGTGTTCACTCCCCTCACCCTATTATAGAAAGGGAAAAAGGATTTCAAATAACATTTTATGCCCAGCAGGAGACTCTGCACTTAAAACTTGTTCATAGACTTACAGACTCACCCCTATGTCTCTGTTCTCTGTTTGTTCTACCTGATTCTCACTTATTTACCATGAGCACCCTTGAAGGGTAGATCGAATGTCATTGTCACAGACAACGTATGTATGCTTTAAGTGCTTTGAGAATACACAAACACACATAACGCATTCACTCCACACATACAAATAGCACTCTGCTAAAATGTAAAAGGGAAAATTAAGAGAACAGAGCAGTCCTCTAATACAATGGTTCTCATAAACTTTGGTCTCAGAACCCCTTTATGCTCCTAAATATTGAGGACCTCAAAGCGCTTTTGTGTCTATTGATATTTGCCACATCACAAATTCAAGCAGAGGCTTTTAAGGGAACGTTTATTTATTTTAAAACACAGCAATAAGTCACTTGAAAGCTTGAATTACACCTATGGCAACAAATACTACCAGTTTTCCTTGAAGTAAAAGGCTCACTTCATTCATTTTTGAGAAAAATAACTGCCAGGTAGCAATGTCTGAATGACTTTTTTTGTCTTTCAGGTAAAAATGGTATTTCATGAAAAAAATCCCAACTAGTTCAGCATATAACTCAGTTATTTAAATGCTTTCCCTGGAGACAGCCATAATGTGTAGTTAAAGTGTTTGCACATCCTATTTCATCAAACAGAATATTAAGAAGACTCCAGGGTTGGTGGGGATTTAATAAAAATCACAATTTTTGCTGCTTCATCAAAGACATTCTTAAGTAAAACTGGCTTTTTGTTGTTGTTGTTGTTCTGTAAACTCATGGCAATGAAAGATATTTTCAACATATAATAGTTAGGAGTTAGCAAAAGACTTCTGTTTATTTCACCAGGAACTCCAGTATACTTCTCATGATCCAGATTCTTAAGGGTTATAGAACTGTACTAGCAGGCTGTTTAGAACTTTCTATGATTGTACTTTACAAGCAGAGGGACATCTTAGAAGAGTGTAACTGGCTTCACTGCTCAGTGTACAGTGGGAATAAACTGAAATGGCAGCATCAGTAACAAAACTTTTTAAAAAGGAATGTTTTTAGTAAATGCATCAAGACTTTAACTCATAAAAATCAATACTTTGGTGCTAGGCATCTAATCGTACTGACTGTAAAGGCAAACATGATATACATGATACTCGTATACAATATACTTTTAGGTCTATTTCTTTTTTTTAGGTCTATTTCTGAAGATTTCAGTTATAGCATTTTCTTAGACTGAACTTTGGACAGAAAGAAGTTTAAGTAGATGACATCAGATTAATGATGAGACCAAGTAGCAGTCAGGACCCTGCAACTAGAAATTTGTAAAAAACACCCATACATAGATGAGTACCAGTGTTCCCAATAGAAGCCTCAGTGAGCTGAGCAAGGTCTAGAAATAAGTCTAGGACTGGCACTCTGCTTACAGGCTATAAATAACTCCTTGAAAATACCAGGGGTCTCCAAACTTTTTTTTGTCATGAATTCCTATCTGTAAAATTTTGTGCATGAAGTCCGAGTGTGCATCTATAACTTAGATGCATATTTTACTTTGTCAGTATCTGAAGGCATATTATGTCATTCATATTTTTAAATCCTTGTTTTGAATGTGTGTGTGTGTGTGTGTGTGTGTGTGTGTGTGTGTAGTGATCTTCTTGTGATCTGATTAAGTAGAATCTGTTTTTACCTTGGAATGTAGCTGATGAATATAGCTCATACAAGGGGTTAATGCTTCTATTTTCTCTTTTGGACATGAATTTTTGTGTTATTAGTCTGTAATTTATATGAAGATGTTTTTAAGCTGCTACTGGTCTATTTTTGTGAAGGTTGGTTTGGTTAAAATTCAATAATTGATTCCATAAATCCACTTAGCCAGGCATCTTCACCTTGTGCTACATGAACACTAGAAGGGAAAGAATAGGTGAAGGCATCACTGCCCTCGCATGGTGGGACTCCTCTCACCTTCAGGATACCTAACATACTGTACTGGCATGCGACTCGGACCTACAGATCCAGCATGGGTTTCAGGCTTATATTAATTTCAATAAAATTGTAATTCTGTGTTTAAGTCTAAAAGTAAATATAAGTAGAAGTTCAAATACTTTCTTCCGGTATACCGATTAATCGACCACTGCAGTCTGTTTTGGAGAGTTCTGTTCTAGAGAACAGGCTGAAAGTTCACTCCAAAGTTACAAACCTCAGTGAAGGATCTGCCATGTGTCTAGTACCAGTCTGATGGGCAGAGAACTAAGTGGTGTTGTGTCTTTGGCAGCTTGAGGCTGTCATAATGAATGTGGAGCCTTTTTGACCTGAAGAGAAGCTTGCTGTCATCCTGTCCCTAGATTCTCGCTAGTTTCTCTACAGATAGGTTTTCATGTCAGCAGTTTTAGCCGTCCTTCATGGGATAGAGAGGAATGGGAAAATGAGTTTTATAAGTGGTAAGGAAGAGAAAAAAGCATTCTAGTACCCCTCATTTAGACTAGGGGTGCAGACTGAAGTGCACATGGGAACCACCCTTCCAGAGTGAGCAAGTAGGACAAGCTGTCTGGAGGAAAAACAATAGTATATAATCTCATTGATTCCTGGTAACTGACATGCATCCTGAGGATTGTTGGAACAGTAGAGAGTGGCAGCAGCCTGGAAAAAACACAGGTTCTTAATGTGTCATCTGTCACTCAGTTCCACGTGGTTGTTGCTTTATGGGATATGGGTCTGATGCTGCCATATTTTCAGTTTCCCCACAGTAAGGCAAAGCAGGAAATCCAAATTTTTATGTGCCGTATGCTGGTATTAAAATACAACAAATTCACCTTTTTTTATGAATTCTGCAGATAGTATCTGCAGGCCAGGTTTCATCATGGGCTGCCAGTATATAATTTTGAATCTAAATCAGAACAGCAGTAGAATATAGAGAGAAGTGAGATGTCATATAATTTATCTTCAGGTTGTTTTGTACTTTATCTAGTAAAGGGTGTATCTTGTCCTTTTTTTCCTGTAAGATAAAGACCAGAGTTGCAAACATGACATTTATTTATCCTTATAACAAAAATACAGCTTTGAAATGATGGTTATGTAAGACTTGAAATGTTTTATTTGTAGATTATTGGAAATCTATTTTTTCCTTTAATTAAGCAGTTATTTAATGAGCATGTGCTATGTGCCAGACCTTCTGCTGGGTGGGCACCGAAAATCCTGAGTAAGACCAAATGCACAGACGTGACAGCCAAGGGACAGGAAAAGGCAATAGGGTTAAGAGCGGTCAGCTTTAGTACAGTATGCCATTTATTTACTAACTTTTGTATTTAATGAGAAACTAGTTCTTACTATTTTTGTTTTGGGTTTTTAAATAAGGCAAGACACAAGAAAAGTGCCTATAGTAGAGCTAATGAAGTCTATGGTGGCCCAGGAGACTGAATAGTTCTACCATAAGAAATTGGGTAGGGCTTTAAAGGTGAGCTTGTCAGAGAACAGATTTAGGGGTGAGACAATTCCTGGCAGGTGAAATAAATACATGACAGGTTTCAGGGGTGGTAGTAGTACAGTGTAACAGAGTCTTAACAGTACCTGGCAGGGAAATAGAGCATATAAACCTAGAAAGATGAGGTCGAGGCTATCTCAGCCATGCCTCTTAGGCCAAATTAAGAGTTTGGGCTTTTTTCTTTTCTTAAATTTAGTTCTGGAAAGCCATTAAGAAAATGCCTTTAAACAGGGGAGTAACGTGACCAGATCTTTATTTAAGATCAGTGTGACATCGCTCTAAAGCACCTGTCCAGTAGAAGCACGATGCAAACTCCAAATGCAAGCCACATAATAATTTTAAGTGTTCTACTAGCCACACTAAAATAGTGAAAAGAAACAGCTGAAATTAATTTTAAAAATATATTTTATTTATAAAGTCAAATATTTTCAGTAAGTAATCAATATAAACAACGATGAACTATTTTACCTTTTTATGCTAAATCTTTGTAATTCATTGTCTAATTTACACTTATAGCTATCTTAATTGGGAAAGCCATTTTTATTTTTCATTTGTTTATTTGCTTGTTTATTTATTTTCAGTTTATTGTTTTGGGTGAGAGAGCGCAAGCTGGGGAGGGGCACAGGAAGAGGGAGGGAGAGAGAATCCCAAGGAGGCTCCACACTGTCAGCGCAGAGCCTGATGCAGGGCTCAAACTCAGGAACTGTGAGATCATGACCTGAGCCAGAATCAGAGTCAGACGCTTCACTGGCTGAGCCGCCCCCAGACAAGCCATTTTTAAAGTGCTCGAGAGCCACACGAGCCCATGCTACGGAAGAGATAGAAATGAGAGGAAGTGTCTGTTGGGTTAGTCCCTGTGAAAAACAGTGAGGGCCTGAACAAAAACAGTGTCAGGAGTGGTGTAGACAAGTAACGAAAGCTTTTAAAAGAATGGCATCATACTACGTGAAATCTTAGGCAACTTTTCCCCCCATTCAGCGTTAGGTTTCTAGGATTCATCCATATTGATATGGACAGCTATAGTTCATATATTTTTATTGCTATTAAACTTTCCATTATAACTGTTGATATTATATTTCATCTATTTTCCTGTTGCTTCCACTCTTTATGTGTATTTTGATATGTAAGCAGTGTCACCGTGAACATTCTTGTGCATGTCCTATAGTACACATGGGTAAGAATTTCTCTTAGATCTGTATACTGGTTGATCCTAATCCTTTGTGACATTATTGCAAATACTTTCACCTGGTTTGTAGCTTGTTTTACATTCGGAGCTGACTTTTGGTTTCAAAACTTTCTTTTTCTGTAGTTGAATTTAACAATCTTTAATGGTTAGTGTGTGGTTTTTAATCTTAAGAACTTTTTTTTCTCTCTGGTCACAGATGTTCTTTTGTATTATCTTTAAAATTTTTAAGGGGAATTTTACATTTTACATTTGTCTTTAGCCCATCTGGACCATTTATTGAAGTCCTCCTTTATATTAGTTGTCTGTTGCTACCCACCGTAGCACTTAACACCGCAGACATTTATTATCTCATAATTTCTGTGGGTCAGGAACCTGAGAGTGGCTTAGTCTGGGGGATTCCAGCTTAGGGTCTCCCAGGTTGCAGTCAAGCTGTTGGCTAGGGTTGAGTTCTCTCAAGTGTCCAGCCCACTCACGTGGCTGTCGGCAAGCCTCAGGTGATACACTTCCAGCGTCGCTTACCTGGTTGCTGGTACTCCTTGGTTCCTCATCACAAGAGTCTCTAAGTTGCCTAAGAATCCTTCCAGCATGGCTGCTGGCTTCCCCCAGAACCAATGATTCAAGAGAGTGAGAACGGAAGACAGAAATTGTAGACTCTTTATTACTTCCCATTCCATTATTTGACATCCCATTCCTTCTACCATATTCAGTTTACTAGAAGCAAGTTACTATGTCCAATCCACATTTAAAGGGAAGAAAATTAATCTTTACCTCTTGAGGGAGGAGTATCAGAGTTTGTGGACATATCTTTAAAACCACCACACTCCTTTCCTTGGTGATCTGCAGCGCCAGCTTTGTTAGATGTAATTTATCTAGTTACACACAAGTCTCTTTCTGGCCTCTTTATTGTTCCATTGGTTAAATTTGTATATCCTGTTTCTTTTTTATAATCCTAAATGGTTATATGCCCAGTTTTCTGGTCTTCTGCTTTCAGTCTGTATTCATGTACATTTATGGGTAGAGAGTATCCATTTTTCTGTCTTAACCTGTGAACTCTTAACTGAAGACTCCAAACTCTGTGTTGGACATTACCTCAGACTTTTCCTATCTGTAACCAGATTTCTTTTCATGTATGTTTTTTACAGAAAAGAAATCTCTTGATAGTTATGATCCTGGTTATGACCTGGTTGTAGGCCCTGTATTAATCCGTGAGAGGCATTATATCAGTGTTTAACAGTGTAGGCTTCTGCCCTGAATTTTAGCTATTTGCTAGATGAGTGTCACCTTGAGTAAAACAAGGTCTCTGCCCTCTTTGAGTTTATATTCTAGTGAAAAATGGACAAATAGTTAAGTACTATCAGGCAATGGTAATTACAATGGCAGAAAAATAGAGCAGCGTGAATAAAGGGAATAAGTAGCGTGGGTTGGGGCATTCTCGCTTGATATAGTGTGGTTAGGAAAGACGTCTCTCATGAAGTCATAGCAGAACCGGGAGCTGTCAGTGGGAAGTGAACCATATATTCCAGGCAGAGAGAATAGCCAGTGCAAAGGCTCTGTAGGAGGAGTTTACCCCTTATCGTTAAGGAATAGCACGGAGACCGTTTTGTGTAGAGAGATTTGGCAAGGGGAAAAGTAGCCACATGTGATCAGAATTATTAAGGGAGGAAAGGATCTTGTAGACCATTAAATGAACTTTGGTTTTTATTCAGAGAGAACTCAGAAGCCACTGGACAGTTTTGAACAAAGGATAAAGTTTTCTGCCTTGTATTTTTAAAAGATCACCCTGGTTGATATACTGCCAGTAGACTGAAGGAGAGACAAGGACAGAAGCAGTAGGATTATTTAGAAGGCTGTTAGAGTATAATTCAGGCAAGAGGTAGTAACGGTGGTTTAGATCAGGATGCTGTGATCACATTCCAAATACGTTTTTTAAATAGAGCCATCAGAATTTGCTGACGGATTGAACTTTTGGCCACTACACCATATATGGGTTATTTGTTTTGTAGAAAATTTAGAAACTTCAAACAGAAAAAGGAGTTATTTTTATCTTCTCTTCAGAAGTGACCACTGTAGGGGCACCTGGGTGGCTCAGTCAGTTAAACATCCGACTTCGGCTCAGGTTATGATCTCACAGTTCGTGAGTTCGAGCCCCGTGTCGGGCTCTGTGCTGACAGCTCAGAGCCTGAAGCCTACTTCTGATTCTGTGTCTCCCTCTCTCTCTGCCCCCACCCCACTCGCACTCTGTCTCTCTCTGTCTCTCAAAAATGAATAAATGTTTAAGAAAAAAAAAATCTTTTTTAAAGAAGTAACCACTGTTATGGGGCGCCTGGGTGGCGCAGTCGGTTGAGCGTCCGACTTCAGCTCAGGTCACAATCTCGCGGTCTGTGAGTTCGAGCCCCGCGTCGGGCTCTGGGCTGATGGCTCAGAGCCTGGAGCCTGTTTCAGATTCTGTGTCTCCCTCTCTCTGCCCCTCCTCCGTTCATGCTCTGTCTCTCTCTGTCTCAAAAATAAATAAACGTTAAAAAAAAATTAAAAAAAAAAAAAAGAAGTAACCACTGTTAAAATTTTGATGTATGTTTTTGTAGTTTGTATAATATGCATAGGTGTAGACACACGCACAATGCATGTGCAAACAAACTTTTTGGGCTCAGATTCACTACCCCAAGATCAAGAGTCACACACTTTACCAACTGAGCCAACCAGGCACCCCATAAACCTACTTTATATGTAGTGATTATTTTTCAGTATCGTTGAATATTCCCCAACATTTTAATGACTGCATAATGTTCTGTCTTGTGAATGAATTACAGTTTATTTGATTCCATATCAGCATTTAGGATGCTTCCAGTTTTTTCCTGTTATGTATAGCATTGGACAGAGCATCATTACCTTCTTGTAAGTATATGCATGATCAGGAAAACAAATTTCCAAGAACTTTTTGAGACCTGGAAATACTCAAAAATGAGGTCGTACAAGCTGATGAAATAGCATCTCCTCGTCGCTTACCAGTCTCTTGACTTTACAGTTACCATTAGGTTCCAAATAAAAATGCCTCCAATTCACCCCTTTTGATTTTGATTCTAAAATACAACTTCCTCTGAATTTCATACTAATGTTTAGTAGGTACACTGAAGTAGGAGCAAAAGAATTATATGGGCTGGTGTACTAACTTCTTGTTGACAGTTGCAAATAAATTTTTTAAATGTTTTTCCCTGTCTATATTTAATTTGTAATGAAGAATTTCTGGAATGCTAGTGAGCCAGTTTCTAATAATCAACATATTTAAAGTTTTAATGACCCATGTTTTGGGTACAGTAATGCTTCTTCCCCTTTTTTTGGTCTCACTTTGTATAGATTGCTTCTATCTTTGCTTTTGCCACCTGTGGAGGTTTTAAGGGCAAAACAGAAATTCAACTGACTTGTCATAAAGGTAATGAAAATAAAACGATTACAGCTGCTTTTGCCTATCCATTCAGGTAAGATATTTGTTTGTTTTTATGGTTAACAGCTCTTTTTACTTTCATATTGATTCTTTAAGGTTTCCAGCAATTTATTGATCTTGGGGAGTACAAAATTAGAAATTGCACGCCTGCTTCATTTGTAAGTGGTGATCATTGCTACACAGGCTGTGGTACATAGACCAGTGCCTGTTTGCAAACTGTCTTCCTGGCCTGTGATGAAGTATAGAAAATGAGAGTAAGCATTTAGAAACTTTTATATGACCTTCCCTTGACATTTTACTCTGTCAGCCCACAGTAGATTGCTCCATCACCTTTGTGTGAGAAGCAAGCACAACTTAAGAAAATTCCGAATTTTTCATGTATTTGCAATTACTAAATAATAGTATTCTTTATATAATTTTAAGACACGTACTCAATGTAAAGTGAGGAGTTTCTATGTTTCTTTATTTTCTTACTCTCCAAGTAAAATTAATATTTTGTTGTGAATTCTTCTGTTGAAAGTGTTTATTGAATACGTCTTATGTTTAAACCATGGTGTAAATCTTCCATCTACTACTTACTTGACATTTCTAAGACTCAAGATTTCTATCCATTGAGTTGGAATCTTACCTTGTAAAGTTGTTTTGATGATTAAATAAAACCTTACACTAAAAATAGGTCAAATAGCAAGGGCCTGGTCATCAATCATTGTCTCTCCATCTCCCAACTCTTCTCTTATAAAGCTGCTATATGAGGAACTGTTACGGCATCTTTAGTGATAAATGCTGTTGCAGTTTATAGATAAGGAAATGTAAAAGCAATCTAAAGTTAGCAGCTAATTAATCTAGGGTTAAAATGTGAATCATAATTGGCTCTCCTGGTGCCAGTTACACAGACTCTGCCTCCTGTAGTGGTGTATCATGTCTCAACTTGCAAACTGTTCTCTATTAGCTCTCTTAATCTGCTAAATTTGTATTGCAGGAAGATAGTGTCTGAGTGTGAAGTGTTTAATTCAGTCTGTATTCAGTCTATCATAAACCACTGACCAGGCATAATTTGTAATTTAGGTACGTTTCTTAGGAAGTTTTTAATTTAAATATTTGAATTTTCCTCTCTTCTTCTCCAAAGGAAAATACATTTTTGTGATACATTTTGGGAGTGTTTTTGAAATGTCATTTCAATATTCTGCCTATGTATTTCTGTCTTTGTTGGGAGAATCTGAATAATTCACAAATTTATTTGAGCCTTTTTTTTAATAGGTTGAATGAAGCATCATTTGATGCAATTCCAAATGCAAACGTGTGTGATATAAATTGGAAAAATTATGTCCTTATTGGAGATTACTCTTCTTCTGCACAATTCTACGTTACATTTGCAGTCTTTGTCTTCCTGTACTGCTTAGCTGCCCTTCTGCTCTATGTTGGTTATACGAACCTATATCGGGAGAGTCGAAAACTTCCCATGATTGTAAGTAATCACTTTATTTTTATACAAAAATCATCTGTATGAGATAAGCATACATCATATTTGGAGTTAAATAGAGGTTTTCTTACACTGGAAATGAAAGTTCTCGGCTTAACCCCAGTTCAGCATACTTCGATTTGTGTGAACATGAGATTCAGCTTTCTCTGGTTGTCACATTGAACCCAACTCTTGGAGCGTATTTGCAGCACTTTCTCCGTACTCCGGGGAATACAGAGGTCTGTTTATTTCTAACTCGACTTTAACATGAAAGATCTCAAATATATAGAGCATATTAGGTTGCAAGTAGTAGAGAAATTAAGTAGAAAATTAATGCCTTTGATTTGAGGGATTGCTGACCATACCAGTAGTCTCATGACTGTGTTCCTACTTCTTATTTTTTTCCTCTCTTTTCAAAGACCCCCTTTATCCCTCTACAATGTTTTATTGAACTTAGTAGTCTATATCAGAAATCAGCAAACTGTGGCCCATAGCCACATCTGACTCTTTTTTTTTTAATAAAGTTTTTTTGTAACACAGCCATACCCAAACATTTACATACTGTCTATAACTGCTTTCATGTCACAGTGGCAGAGTTATATAGTTGTAAGAGAGACCAAAAATATCTACTCTCTGGCCCATTTCAGGAAAAGTTTGCTGACTCCTTGTCTGTATTCCTAAATTCCTTCATTTAAAATCTAACCCAGATAATTCTATAAGAATAGGGGATTCAGCATTAGTGATGTTCATGCTAATTTTGAATCTTGGAGATGGCAACAAAGGATTTGGATTTGAAGTCCTAACACCAGTTTTTGGCTTCAGAGTCTACTGAGCTAGAAATAAAAATAGTCTCTGAGATTTAGGTAGTAGAATCTTTGGATTATTGGTACAGATGCAGAGATAAGCCATGGTTTTAAGCTAGGCATCCACAACAAAAGAATAACTACAAAGTCAGTGTTAGTGTTATTTACTTCAACAGAGAACAGAGGTGTTTTTGTGATACTGGTCATTTATATCTTGAGAAAACACTGTCATCTGCTAATTATTTGTGGAGTTACTTTAAGGGAAAGACTATTTGAGTAAAGAAATTATTAAATAAGATAACAGGTTTTATTTGTTATTTATTTTTAATTTTTGCTGCCTGGATCCCAGGAATGCAAATGGTAAGTAAGGAAAGAAACAGTCTGTTAAAATTCTTATCTATTTGGTTTCTTATATTTGAGAAGAGATTCTTAAACCTCATGTTTTCGTAAAATATTTTCTTGGATATCTTTCAAAAAGATAGACATGAACTGTTGTAATTTGCAGTGCTTAATCAATAGAAATTACATATTAAGAATCTGTAACTTCCCGGGGTGCCTGGGTGATTCAGTTGGTTAAGGGTCCGACTCTTGGTTTCGGCTGATTTCATGATCTTTTTCGAGACATAAAAAGGAATTATGAAAGGGACGCCTGGGTGGCTCAGTCGGTTAAGCATCCAACTTTGGCTCAGGTCATGATCTCGCAGTTTGTGAGTAGGAGCCCCGCGTTGGGCTCTGTGCTGACAGCTCAGAGCCTGGAGTCTGCTTCTGATTCTGTGTCTCCCTCTCTCTCTGCCCCTCCTCCACTTGTGTTCTGTCTCTCTCTGCATCTCAAAAGTAAATAAACATAATAAAAAAATTTTTTTAAAGGAGTTGTGATGATCATAGAGATATTATATCTTGTTAAAATTCCTTTTTTTTTTTTTTAAGTTTATTTATTTTGGGAGAGAGCGAGTGAGGGTGAGCAGGGGAGGGGCAGAAAGAGAGAGGAAGAGAGAGAATCTCAAGCAGGCTCAGCGTTGTCAGTGTGGAGCCTGATATGGGGCTCAATCTCATGAGGTGTGAGATCATGACCTGAGCTGAAATCAAGAGCCATGTGCTTAAACTGACTAAGCCACCAGGCACCCTGGTTAAAATTCTTTTTTTTTTTTTTTGTTTAGTTTAGTTATTTTGAGAGAGAGCACGAGAGTGAGAGCAAGCACGAGTGGGGGAGGGGCAGAGAGCGAAGGAGAGAGAGAATCCCAGGCAGGCTCCACTCTGTCAGCACAGAGCCTGAAGCAAGGCTCAGTCTCACAAACCATGAGATCATGACCTGAGCTGAGATCGAGTCAAACGCGTAACCAACTGAGCCACCCAGGTGCCCCTAAAATTCTTCATAATTTAAGTATTAAAGACATTTCTTGCCATTTTGTTATTATTCCAACAAATTTTTAACTCTAGCAATGAGCCTTTTATTTTTCATATTTTGTTTTATGAGCTTTTAAAAATCACACTTTCTGAAAGCAGCATCTAAATCTTTTTTATAGAGGGTTTTTCTAATAAAAACTATAAAACTGTGATCTAGTTGCATCATTCAGAAAGCCAGAAGTAATTTTCCATCTCAGTGATCAATTAGTGGTCATAGAGAGATAATCCAGAACTAGCTATTTTAAGTGGTTTATTGTTACTGTAATATATAAAGGATGCTTCTTGTCTGTAAAAGTTCAAGCTTCTAAATTAAATTTTGAATTCTACTTTTAACCATATAAATGAAAAAAGTTTTCTTGAGATAACCAAGTTTAAAATATAGCCAAATACAACATTAAGTGTTTTAAGTACTCTTTGCTAATGAGGGCATGCTTTTTTGGTGATATTCTCAATTCTCTGCTAAGGTATTTCTAGGTGCATTTCAATTGTGACTTACTCCCCTTTTTAAGTAAATGTAGCACTTTTTTGGTGTTAAATAGCAGGAGCTTAAGGGTTCTACATGCAGAGAAGCAGAAATAAAAAACGAAACCAAACAAAGATAAGTATCCCAAATCCTAAAACTCTGGTATGAATCATATCCTGATTTATTGGTGGGACCAAGGCTGCCATAGGCAGTTACCAGTTGTGCACTATAGAACTGCAGGTGCACCAATCAGATGGATTGCATCCTAAAGCCAGGGCCCTCAGAAGGACAAATTATCTTCAGAGGTCCACATTTCCCACCCACCCCCCCCCCCCCAGGTTACTTTGTGCATCATTTTCAGAAAAGTTACCTGCTTTTGAAATGTAGAATGTCATGCCAACAGCAAAGTAGATTTAAAGAGCATAATCAGAAAAAAAAAAAAAAATCAGTGTTAGGGCATCTGGATGGCTCAGTTGGTTAAGCATCTGACTTTAGCTCAGGTCCTGATCTCACGGGTCATGAGTTCAAACCCCTCATCTGGCTCTCTGCTGTCAGCGTGATTCACTCTCTCTCAAAAATAAACAAACATTTAAAAAAGAAAAGAAAAAAATCAATGTGTCTTTTAATTAGGAATTTGGAAGGAAGAAACCTGGAAATCAAAAGGATTTGATATATATTGGGTAAAGCTATGAACTTCAGCCCAGAGAGAACTTGTTTAAGGTCTGATAACCGTAGACTATTTATCAGTTCTCCAAAAGGCATTGTATTTCTACAATGTTTCTAAGTGTTTAGAAAATGTCTATCTGGGAGGCACCTGGGGGGCTCAGTCAGTTAAGCTTCTGACTCTTGATTTTGTCTCAGGTCATGATCTCAAGGTGGTAAAATTGAGCCCCACATCAGGTTCTGCACTGGCATGGAGCCTGCTTAAGATTCTCTCTCCCTCTTCCTCTCCCTCCCTCTTTCTCTCAAAAGAAAAAAAAAGAAAAAGAAAGTCTATCTGCAACAAAAGTGCAGCCAGAAGTGCAGAAGCAAAAAGGAAAGCACCCCCACGGTACAAAAAATTTAAGCTGTATTTCTGTCCTTTTTTCTTTGATCTACCTTTTTTCGAAAGAAGACCAGAAGCACTGGAAAGCTCACATGCAAAATGCAGATAAATACCTCCATCCTTGTAAAATTAGTCATTGTTTTTGGTTCTCTCATCACAAGGCATTTACTCCTTGCCATCCTGACCTGGTGGACAGGCTATATATAGTAGTTTCTGTATGTTGTGAGTGGTTACTGGTGTGCAGTCTAAATAAATGACTACAAGCTGGTTGGGAAAAGTAATTAAAAACTAACCAGGTTGACGTGAAAAACAAAACACCTCTGTGGTGGGCTCCAGAACCCATTTCTGAGCTTGTGGAGACCTTTGCTGCAGATGTGAAGGAACTCTTAGCTTCAGGTGCATCGAGGTGCTAAGAATACACAACATTTGAAGATACAGATTTTACATTATTCCACTTTGGTGGTTAATTTACAAGAAAACCAAACAAGGGAGGACTTAAACTTTATATTATACAAATGCAGTCCTATTTGAAATGTAATAAGTAGCAAAGACTTCAGTAGAAAATTACTAGTGAGAAGATGTCTTGAGAGATTTTTTGTTGTTGTTGTTCTTAATATAATGAGTATCCTTAAAATTTGGGGATCACGAATTTTAAAATAAACAAATCATCCTGGATGCATGCTTTTCACCATTTCGTTATCCAAATCATGGACAGCTAGATTTTTTTTTTTATTTTAAGTTTTTTATTTTCATTCCAGTCTTGGAGAATTAGATTTAACTGAAGTTAGAGTTGTGCCAAAACAGTATGAGAAAGCAGGGGAAGGCGAGGAAATTGAGAGTGTGTGCAAGGGGTTGTAATGAGGGACCATAGAATAGAAGTTAAGGGGGAAATGAGAACATGAGTAAAACTGAGAGACAGTTAAAAGTGGTGAGATCAGATTATAGGTCTCAGTGGTATCAAAGGATTTTTGCAGTTGGGATGCCTGAGGGAGTGAGCTGGAAAGAGAGGTGATGTTGGGAAGTGGGGTGAGTGAAACTGAAATCAGGGAGGGGTAGAGTGGTTTGGTGGTTGACAGGGTCTGAGATATGATCCTGGGAGTGAGCGGCTTAGTTCAGGTTCTGGTGAGGGCTACGTGAAACCGATTTCTCCTGTCAAAATCTTAAGACTCCTGGGGCACCTGGGCGGCTCAGTTGGTTGAGTGTCCGAACCCTGATTTCGGCTCAGGCATGAGCCGAATGTGGGATGATGTGGGATCAAGCCCCCCATCCGGTTCCATGCTGCTTGGGATTCTCTCTCTCCCTCTGCCCCTCTCCCCTGCTTACACATGCTCTCTCTCTCAATTAAAAAAAATAAAATTAAAAATAATCTCAGACTTGTAAGGGGATGACTAAGTCTTATTCACTGTAGTAGCTCAGGCACTGGACTAGTAATAGTAAACAGGTGTACAATGTTCACTGTGCTCTTCATTATTAACTCATACTTATTTTTGCTTTAGGACTTCGTTGTTACTCTTGTTGCCACTTTTCTGTGGTTGGTGAGCACTTCAGCCTGGGCTAAAGCTCTCACAGATATTAAAATAGCTACCGGTCCCGGTATTGTCAAGGAACTTCAGCCTTGTAACCATCAAGTGACGTGTTATTTCGGCTCTGTGACTAGTATGGGATCCCTAAATGTGTCTGTGGTATGTATGCAGTATTTGTAAGATATTTTCTTTGACTTAGAAAAATTTTACCAGTAATATAAGAAAGCAATAGTTTTTACTAAATCTCTGGATATATTGTTTTTATTTTTACTAAGCTATCAGGATCTTAGTTACCAGACAGTCTTTACCTTTGTTACGGTGAAGAAAAGTGTGTTAAGAAAACTACTACTTGCTAAACAGGTTTGAACAAGATCATGTTTGAGTCTTTTTCATTAAAATCGAGTAGGCAAGACTTCTACCTGAAGGGCACTAACACTTATAAAGACTGTGTGTCAGACATTGTGCTAAGGGCGTTACATTCATCTTGTTTAAGTTATCCAATAATCCGAAGAGGAATGTGGGAGCTAGTATCATTATCTTCATTTTTACAACTGGGAGAAAAAGTAGCTCATGTCTTAATTTGCCCAAGTGACACAACTGGGAAGTTGGCCAGCCAAGGTGTCGACCACATCTGACTTTAGAGCCTGTTCTCTAATCCCACGTGCACTGGGTCTATGAAAGTCTTACTTTCATGGTTTCTTAAATGATCTTTAAAAATTGGTGTATATAAATTTAAATAATATTTAGTCTGCCATCTTACTAAAATACAGATAAATGTATTACTAAATACGTTGTCAATATGCTGATTATATTATGTTTAAGGAAGTCGATCTTTTCAAGAAAATATTTTTCCAGTGGATAAGTCAGCACTGCCTTGTAAAGCATTTGGGCTGAATTTTTGTGTTACAACTGTGATTTAAAAGTCCCTTTTTTGCATTTATATTGACCATGATCTGAGATGAACAACTTCCAAAGTGTTTTTGTAAGCAAATATGCAAAAAATATAAAGCATTTGGCCTTCGGTAATACAATATTACTCTCAAGCTCTTTGCCCCCTCTTCCATCAGAAGTCACTATTCTTATATTTATTTAAAAAAAAAACGAAAAAAGGTTAGCTTCAGTTTATTCGTCTCTGATCTTGTCAGATTTGTAACTGGGAAGACCATTTCCATTATACTGATCGCCATAGAATGTGAAGTAAAGTTCTTGTTACGTTGACCACCGTAGGATGTGAAGTAAAGTTCTTGTGTGAACGCCTTTCTCTCTGGCTGCAGCTGTTGGAGTAGGAGAGATAGTAGCAGTGGGGGAGAAAGGAGGGAAATATAAGAGTCCCAGGTGCAGTTTACAACCATTCAGGTGGAGAAAAGTGAAAGCTCCCGAGGAAAGAAGCAAGGATTCCTGCTGCCAGTCACCTTCACCTTCACCTTCACCGGGAAGCGCTGAAGTCTAATGACAAAGTAGTGATAGGAGGGTCAGACATACTTTTTCTTAAAATTAATCCCATCTTTTTGGTAATGATGAGCATGGCAAGGTAAGGTTTCTTTTAGTCATGATTTCATAGGTTACAGATTTAGAGATTTTAGCTTCATTTCATTGGGAATAAGTCATTATATACTCAGATTTGGCACTGAAATGGAAAATCTTCGGTTTTTTTAATTCTTTATCTGTAGTTTAAATTGTAAATGAAATCATGGTGTTCTGCCTAGGAATGTTAAATATTCAAAGGAAAACTAAGATGGGTATAAATTTTTAAGTAGATACTAGATTTTCATGTTTATTTTTCTCTTCCTTAGATCTTTGGCTTTCTGAATATGATACTTTGGGGAGGAAATGCGTGGTTTGTGTACAAGGAGACCAGTTTACACAGTCCATCAAATACTTCTGCTTCCCACAGCCAAGGAGGTATTCCACCTCCTTCTGGAATATAATTAAAGGGAAAAATACACTGTATGAAACATATGTCTATACTTTGACCTGTTGCCAACATCTTGAGAAGCATTATTTGTTTCTAATAAAAGTAATGGCTTTTTCAATAAATTGGTGGGTTTGAAATTTTGCTGCTTTTTTATATAAAGCCTGTGCCTTTCCTAGAAATTTAAGATGTAAATGTATTCTCACATGTAAATTTGGAAATTCAGGGGCCTATTATGAGATGATACACATTTTTAAATGACTGGTTATTTCTTTACTAAGTTGTTTGCCTTCCAAAGTGTTTACACCTTAAGCCTTAACATATGTCTTCACTCAGAAAAGAGTTACATTGTCATATCATAATAGGAGGAAAATCTCTATTTGGAATATACACTACTGTAAGTTTGTACAGATCATATATCTAAGACCTGTCTTTGTTTGAGAAAGCCTTGATTACATAAATCATATTTAGAAAAAACATTTAGTTCAGAATTTGTATCTGAACATTGTTTATATGTTATGAAAAACTTTTAATTGCAAAGACTGGTTGTATGTTTTATTTCTGTTTTTCTAAGTGACCTACAGTACTTAATAGGTGTACTAAATTTGTTTTGGAAATGGGGTTTGGAAATTTCTGATAGATGTATAGCTAAGTTAGTGATTCTTTTGCATGAGGCAGAAGCTTCCATTATGCTGGTTGTTTAATAGACTTGCTATAGAAGTAGAAAGAACATGGTTCAACTCGGGATTTTGATATGTCTGGGCATTACTCTCAGTGGTATTTGTCTGCTGTCCTTTGTTGTTCATGCCACTTAAGTGCAGGCTGAGACCTAGTCTCCTTGCAAGCAGAAAAATAAGCCACGTGTTCTTGCAGACCCTTTTATAGGGTTAAAACAATTAAGATTGCCTTTCACTTTTGAAACATTTAACCTTTAGATTCAATGAAGTTACTATTTTGAGTGTGTAGCATTGATATTGTGAAAATAAATGCAATTTGGATTCATGTTTCTTCATGTTCATTCTTCTTGCACAATTGGATGATTAAGGAATTATGCATCATAAACAAGAACTTAAGTGAGCTGTATTATGGGTGCACTGTCTTTGCACACACATTTGGGTATATTCTGAATGCAGGGATTATTCACATTTTGCTTTCTAATCTTTTTGTTGTACAGGGCCAGATTTCTCATTCTTACCACATGACTGTTTATATGTGAAGCACATCTTGCTGTTGCCTTATTTTTGTTGCTTTTGTTCATGGCAAGAATTGTCAGTATGAGAATGTATATCTTTTATGCAACAAACTTAATAAAGAAGTTAAAAGAAAGAGTGCACTGATTGTTATATTACAAAGAAACCTTCATCTTAAAGGCAGGAGCAACACAAAATGGAATTGATTTCCAAAGTAGGAAATAGAATATCATAATAGTTTTTTTAAATGTTTGGCAAGAGGGGCACTTGGGTGGCTAAGTTGGTTAAGCGTCAGACTGTTATTTCAGCTCAGGTCATGATCTCACTGTTGTGAGATGGAGCCCTGCGTAGGGCTCTACGCTGGGCATGGAACCTGCTTAAGATTCTCTCTCTCCCTCTGCCCTTACCCTGCTCGCTCGCTCTCTCTCTCTCTCTCTCTCTCAAAAAAAACAAACAAAAAAAATTAGCAAGAAATAAAAGAGACAAAAACGATTTGGAGACCCTGGTTCTATCCTTTTTTCTTTCACTCTTGTTTAAAAAATGCTTTGTAAGTTTCAAGTTAAGTTTTCCTGATAAACTTTTCTCATTGTCCATTATTAGGCAGCAGAGGTTCTTGATTAAGATTATATGCCCTGGAATCAAACCGCCTGTAAATTTGAATCGTAGCTTCACCCCATACTAGCTAGTTAACTTTAGGCAAATTAGTTAACCTTCTGTGTGCCTCGATTTGCTTATCTGAAAAATGGGAATAAGTACTGACCTCAAAGAGTGTTCCTGAGGATGAAATAGTAAATGTAAAGTCCGTAGAACAGTGTTCAGCAGTAGGCGCCTTGTAAATGTTGGCTCTGATTACTAGCTTTTGAAAGCATCTGCTACAGTATGCCCTAGAGCTGGAGAGGGAAAGGTTGTGGTCTTGGGCACAGACGCAAGATAAGCTTCAAGATTACATGGGTCTCCCTTATATTCCTCAAAGAGTCCTGGATGTTTGAGCATTTATTTTTATGTTGGGTGGTGGTTGTACATAAAGTTAATGACATCAAAAGTTCATAGCTATTGAGATTACAGTGAATCCAGAAAGGAGTCCATCCTGTTGCGTTTTCACTTTACAGTTTTGATTCTGATTTTGAGTCAACCTGACAGGGGTAAGCAATGTATAAGTTACTGTCCAGGACACAGGCAATAAAAGCTTTGGGGAGCCTGGCTGGCTCTGTCAGTGGAGCATGTGACTCTTGACATCAGGGTTGTGAGCTGCAGCCTCACATTGGAAATGGAGATTACTTAAAAATAAAATCTTTTTTTTTTTAAAGTAAAAGCTTTGACTTACTAGGTGGTAGGACGCAGAGAATTATTTATAAACAGCATCATTGCTAATGTTTTCATGAATTGAGGTCATTTGGATATGGATACTTAAAGTAATTTTTTACCTGCTGTAAATGCTTTTGCTTGTTACATGCTTTATGTTTCACACTTAATTTAACAATTTTTAACTATGGGGGCGCCTGGGTGGCTCAGTCGGTTAAGCATCCGACTTCGGCTCAGGTCATGATCTCACAGTTTGTGAGTTCAAGCCCCACGTCAGGCTCTGTGCTGAGAGCTCGGAGCCTGGAGCCTGCTTGGGATTCTGTGTCTCCCTCTCTCTCTGCCCCTCCCCTGCTCATGCTCTGTCTCTGTCTCAAAAATAAATAAAACATTAAAAATATATAAATAATTTTTAACTATGTAGTATTCCAGATAAGTATAAGAAATCATATATAACCAGGTCACCCACCACTTGATTAAACAAATGCTAACATTTTGTTTTGTGTCAGATTTGTTTTGGTTTTGTCTTTTTAAGGAAATAAAACATTACAGATACAGCCTTATCCTTACTGAAATATTGTTAGATTTTTTTGCAAGTTTCACTATCACAAGATAGCACTGAAATAAACATTTTTGTGAAATGTGTGAAGGCTTCTCTAGGACATATCACTAAAAGTGGAACTCTTGGAATGTGAGATAATTCACATTTTCACTTGGAACCTAGGTATTACAAATTGGTCAGTAAAGTGCTTGTACTCATTTAATGTCTCCCACCAACAATATGTGAGAGTCCCTGTAGCCCCATATTCTTGCCACTTGATGTTATGGGACTATTGCCAATCTGATGGGCTTGAAATGTTTGAAAATCTTCGATGTTTATTAATTTGTATTTCTCTGATTATTGTTGAGGTTGGTCATCTTTTTCTGTGTTTATTGGCCATTTAGTTTTCTCCTACTCTGTATTGCCTATTCATACCCTTTGCCAATTTTTCTATTGTGGTGTTTTTTTTTTCCCTGTAGATTTGAGGTGCTCTTTATTCTAGATACTAATTCCTTGGCATTTGTATAGTCTGCAGATATCTTCTCCCTGTCCATGGCTTGTATTTTCACCGTATGATTTTTGTCCTACACAAGTTTATCCTAATACTGATTTAACTTTCTTTCTTCATAGTTTATGCTTTTTGTGCCTCCAGTTCTCAAGATCATAAAGATACTCACCTGTTTTCTGAATATGATAGTTTTGTTTTTCACTTTTAGGTCTTTAAGCCATTGGCAGTGCATTTTTGTATATGGTTTAAGGTAGGGATCTAGTTTTTATATTTTCCCATACTCCCTACCCAATTTTCATAGTACCCTTTTTTAAAAGTGCATCTTTTAGTCATCTCTGTCATCTGTCAAGTTTCCATATGAATTGTAACTCTTTCTGTATGCTCTGTACCAGCACCATATATAGCCCTATCTTTCTTTAATTATATGTAACTTTACAGTAAAAATTGCTGTCTGATGTCTGATAGGATAAGCACAAGAGCACCATCACTGTTTTTACTCACAGTCATCTTGGCTTTTGTGAGCCTTGTACTCCTGTATAAATTTTAGGATCAGCTGGTCAAGTTCTTAAAAACCTTTGTGGGACTTCAGTTGAAAGGAATTGAATTCAGTTAATAGATCAATATGAGAAAATGACCATATTTATAATACAAAGGCTTTCTATTTATGAACACAATATATCCATTTAGGTCTTTCATATCCATCAATAAAGTTATAATTTTCTAGATCAAAATTTAGATTTATGTCTATGTGTCTTATAGCTTTTGTTACTATTATACATAGTAACATTTATCATTTATCATTTATATTCTAAAATACAATGTTCATTGCTGGCATATAGGACTTCTGATTTTTTTCATCTATTGATTTTCTACAAAAATGAGGCTTTCTAAGCCTCATTAATTTTAGTAATTTATAGATTGCCCTACATCTTTTTTCTCCTGCATTTTATGTGAATAATTATACCATGTATAAGTAATAATAGTTTTGTTCCTTCGTTTGGAAATGAAACCGTTTTTCTCCTATTATCTTTCTCTAATTACAGTTACATGGTGATTGTCACTGAAATCTATATAAAATAGAAAGTATATGTTCATTTTGAAAATATAACAGCTACCATTTTGTTTCAGGATAGTAAACTTAACCACAAATTTACACCATCTTGTATCTTGGGGTCATGCTAGTAATATATAAAATTTGATCAATATCAGCAATTCTTATGTTGTGGAACATACAAATTGAAAATATCAGTTAAACTGAACTGATCAAAATAAGATACTATTATGGTATAATTTATAATACTGCCATCAGAGTCCATTTCTTGCTGTTACAATTTGGATTTTACTTATACAAAAATAGTAATTACAGGTGAAGCCTTGCTAGTCAAATTTGAAATATATAGTTAATATAATTTCTTGAAAACAGTTTCCTTTAGGTATAATTGGCATACACTAAACATATCTAAAGTATACAGTTTAGGGGCGCCTGGGTGGCTCAGTCAGTTAAGCGCCGACTTCGGCTCAGGTCATCATCTTGCAGTTCGTGGTTTTGAACCCCACATCAGGCCCTGTATTGACAGTTCAGAGCCTGGAGACTGCTTCAGTTTCTGTGTCTCCCTCTCTCTCTGCTCCTTTCTCACTCATGCTCTGTCTCTCAAAAGTAAACATTAAAAAAAAAAAAGTTATAGATAGATAGATAGATAGATAGATAGATAGATAGATAGATAGATAGATAAAACTGTCTGTGAAACTGTCACCACATCAAGATAATAAACCTATGTAAGTCAAAACCAAAATGTCTTCGTGACCCTTGGTAAGCCCTCTTACCCATCCATCCCACTTACTTCCCAGCAGCCGTGGATTTTTGTTGCTGTTAGTCTGCGTTTTCTAGAGTTGTGAATGGATTCATAATCTATTTGTTTTGTGGGACTTCTTTCACCCAGCAGAATTATTTTGAGATCCATGTTGCACATATCAACAGCCCATTCCTTTCTAGTGCTGAGTGTTGTTCCATTGTGTGGATGTACCACAAATAGCATATACATTCATGTGCTGGTGGATAATTTGGGCTCTTTCCAGTTTGAGGCTAATACAAATAAAATTGCTATGAATATTCATGTAAACAGCTTTTTATGGACATGTGCCTCTCTTGGGGATAAATAGGAGTGTGACAGCTGAATCATATGGTGGGGTTACATGTAACTTTTTAAGAAATACCACAGTGGTTGTGCCATTCTAAATTCCAGGAATGTATGAGAGTTGGTTACTTCACATCTTCATCAACACTTAGTATGGTCAGTCTTTTAATTTTAGCCATTCCAATGGGCATGCATCTCATTGTGGATCTAATTTGCATTGCTCTAACGGCTAATGATGTGGAGCATCTTGTTATGTGCTTATGTGCCATTTTGCATATCTTCAGTGAAGTATCTGCTCAAGACTTTTGCCAGCTTACTGTGTTTTTCTTACTGAGATTTGGGACTTCTTTAGATAATCTAGATACAAGTCCATTGGTCCTGTGATGTCATTCTCTCTTTCAAAGAATACAAGTTTTCTATTTGTTTTTTTAAAGATTTTATTTAAGTAATCTCTACACACAACGTGGGGCTCAAACTCACAACACTGAGATCAGGAGTCACATGCTGAACGGAGCCAGGTGCCCCACAAGTTTTTAATTTTGTGTGTTTTGTATTCATTTTTTTCTCCAGAAGTTTTATAGTTTTAGGTATTACATTTTGGACTGTGGTCCATTTTGAGTTGATTTTTATGTGTGGTGGGTACATGATATATATCAAACTTTTTTTATTTTTTTGCATATTAATATCCAATGGTTCCAGCACCATTTGTTGAAAAGCTGTCTTTTCTCCATCAAATTGTCTTTGTACCTTTGGGGAAAAAAAAGGGGGGGGGGTCCAATTGTGTGGGCCAATTGTGCTATATTTCTGCTCCACTGAGCCATTTGTCTATCTTGATAATGCTAATACTACACTGTCTTGATTACTATTATGTCTTGAAATCAGGTAATGGTAGTCCTGTCACTTTTTTTTTTCCCTAAGTTGTTTTGCCTATTAGAGGTCTTGCATTTCCATAAGAATGTTAGAATCAGCTCCTCAATTTCTACAAAAATGCCTACTGAGGTTTTGATTGGATTGAATCTATAGATAATTCAGAAAGAATTGACATCTTAATATTGAGTCATGACCATGGTATAACTCTGAATTTGTATAGGACTTTAATTTCTCTCAGCAGTGTTTTGTATTTTTCAGTGTACAGAGTCTGTACATGTTTTGTCAGATTTATCCTTAAGTAGTCAATATTTTTATGCCATTGTAATCATATTTTTATATAGAAATGGAACTTATTTTTGTATATTAATCTTGTATGCTATATAACCTTGCTAAATTCACTTATACTAATAGATATGAACTATCTCATGTTTCCATTCCAAGGTGATGGGGTTTGAAGTATTGGGGTGTGGAGCCAATGGCCAAGAAAGAATTCTTGAGATATTTTTGGTGCAAAAAGATGGTTTTATTAAAGCACAGGGACAGGACCCGTGGACAGGAAGAGCTGTCCTGGGATTGTGAACGGCAATTGGTTATATACTTTGGATTTGGGGGAAGTAAATACAAAGTTTCCAAAAGGATTTTCATATTCTAAAAAAGACTCAGGATCCTGGAGGCCTAGCTGTTATCAAGTTAAGGTGGTTTTCCCTCTAGCAAAGCGTTAACATTAAGGAGTTACTAGAAGAATGCCCTACTCTGCCTGTCTCAAGTATTTGTCAATGGGCTGCAAGTTATAAGGAAATTTAAATTTATCTACATTCGTTTTGCCTTTGTTTTCCTCATCAAAAAATATGGTTTGATTCCCTGTTACAATCCCATTACTCATCATCATAATCCCAGGAGATCAAAATGACAAATTCATCATTGGTTCTGCTGAAGCGTCATTTCCTTGATGTGGAAGATCACTTTCAAATAGGCCATGCTTTTAAGGATCCCTTTTTTAGAAAGGAAAATATTTAATTTGATTCATGCACTGGTTAGCAGCCATCACGGTCACTTTGGAGCCAGAAGAAATGCAGAATTCTAGGCCCCACTGCAGACCTATTATGAGAAGTAAGGGAGATGATTCATTTTCAGAAATACCAAATAAAGGCTGTGCTAACAGTAGGTTTACAAACTATTGGAAATATGTACGTACCCCACCCCCCACAACGGAGTCCCAAACCCTTAGACACTTCACTTCCTGGTTCTTCCGCTCTGTTTCACGGACTTATTCTCACGGACTTTGCAGTGAGCATGCGCCAAACAACAAAGGGAAGAGTGACTGAAAGTCTCTGTGTCACCTCAGGGAATATACATTTGTTCCAGTCAGACTACTTTCTGCCTTACATGGGCATAGATGACATCTGGATAAGGCTGTAACCTCTGTCGTACTCAGCCAATGAGGAATCAGGGGAGGGAGTTGCACGCTAGGAAATAAGTTGTCTGCTGTGACTGCCCTGAGTGTGCCTGTCCTTCAGACACCCGGCTTTGCAAGAACATTGATTAAAGCCTCACTTCACCGTGCTCCTAGTCTCTGCATCCCTCCTTTGATTGAGTCGGTGCGCTTAAGTCTCACACAACTGAACCTGAATCTGCACTTTAATGTTCCTCTGATGATTTGCATGTATACTAAAGTTGAGTAGCATTGTTTCCTAACAACAAAAAACAACATTGCAGACCTTTACTTCTGTGCAGACCTGAAAAACTACCTTTCTATCTAATTTATTGGAAGGAATCTCAAACTATCATTGCCTATGAGGAATGTAAAGACTATTGTGACCATTGCTAGGTTGTTTGAAGAAATAGAGAAATTGATTTACATAAGTTTCAGTCTTTTTACAGCATGTGGTGATTTATGATCCGAACTGAGAAGGTGGCTGTGTGACCCAGGCAGAGATCTGAGATGAGTGTATAGAACCTTAATGACAATATCATTCTCAAGAACCAGAGAGTGCTTTCCTTTCCCTGTCTCCTCCATGGCACTTGATTCACTCACCTCCTTAACCGCACCCTAGACCTTTTTACCCTAGCTGTCCCTTCTCTTGATTTTTTGACCAAAACCTGCCACCTTTTCAATTCCCTCATTCTGACCTTTCCCACTGCATCCTTTTCTCCCCCTCTCCTCGGGTTTCACTTTTCTTCCCTGCCTGGTGACTCCTCTCATGCCAGTATTCTCTACTTCCTTGGCTAGCAGAATCCCAACCACAGATCATTCCGTCAGCTTTCCCTGTTCTACGTTAAGACTGCTGAGTATTGCTGGAAAGGTCATTTGGCTGTGCAGATTGATGCTACTTCAGATGTCTAGAATTTTGCTGGGTCTCCTTAGCAATTCTTCCCAGGCAGGTCTCACCCATTCACCATTTGTATGTGTCTCCTGAGGCAGTGATAACAAATTACGATAAAGCGGATGACTTGACACAACAGAAATTTGTTCTGTCTCAGTTCTGGAAGCCAGAAGCCCCAGATCCGTTTTCCTCTGTGAAATCCACATGTCAACCGGGCTGCTGCACCCCCTCCAGAGGCTCTCGGGGAGAGTCCATTCCCGACCTTACAGCCTCTAGTACTTGCCAGCTTCCTTAGCTTGTGGCCGCACCACTCCAATTGTTGCCTACGTGTTCATGTTGTCTTCCCTTAGGTGTCTGTGAAATCTCTTTCCCTCTCCTAAGGATGATTATGATGGCAGTACAATAGCTAGCCCTGAAATATACCATCTTATAAATAATGACTTAGAATAGAAGGAAATGTCAGAAGTCAATGGATAATAGAAGCATCATTCAATAACTGATACTGAGAACATTGGACATTTAGGGGAAAAGCAAGTTAGATTCTCATGTTACTCTCCCAAATAAATTTCAGATTGATTAAATAAGTAGATGCATACTATTTAAAGGAGACACACAAACGGCTAATGACCTTGTTGGAAAACAGTTTCGTCCAACAACTATTGATCAAGTATCTGCTAAGTGCTAGGCACTCTGCTAGGTACAGGGGATACAAATATAATGAATATACTATTCCTGCAGTTGAGGAGCCTGTATTGTGCTGGGCTATTTTGCAATGCATCCCTGGAGTCTTGAAATTGCCAAAGGTAAAATGTTTTCTCACTACACTGGTATGTAACAATGTGTATCTTCTATAACTCATCATATCCATTTTTGAGGCTCTATTAATATAATCTTAGATAAATTTCTGGTAAATTCATTTGCTTCAGGTTAAACTCAGTGAATTCAATTTATAAATTTCCCCCTCTTCCTCTCCAAGATGGCATTTAGATTCTGGAGAGCTTACATTTACATATTATCATAGCTCTGAAAGGCACCATCTGTCCCTGATGGCCTTGTCCCCCCTCTGGTCTTGGATGAGGCCACCCCTAGCCCCCCATCACCCACCCCCCCCCCACCACCACCACCTGTACCAAATACCCTGAGAAGTTCCAGGAGCCAGCAACTGGTCCTGGGAGCTGGGTCTTCCTCAACCTCACCCTCGAGGTCCCTTCAGGTCGGTCTGCTTTCTCTCACTCATTTTCTCATCATACTTTTCTGGATGTTTCTGTACTGCTCAGAAACCTGATAGGCTGAAAATTATCCCAAGCCCCCTCTTCCCACACACACTTTACCAGCATTTCCATCCCACTGCCCCACTCAGCAGAAACGGGTGCTCTCTGACCTCAGATCCTCACAACTGTCTGGAGCTCTGTCATCTATTACCCAGTGTGTCCTCACCAGGTGCATCAACAGGGGCTCCAGCCCTTGGAGACTCCCAGGAGCATCCAGCTTTCCCTTTCCCCCCTCCCCCAGCCCTGGAAATCTTATTCCTATTTATTTTTCTATGTCTTTTTTTTTTTCTAATGTCATAACCAAGACTCAGTGTGCTCAAAGGGCCCAAGCTCATTAAGCCTTTTCTCTACCAAAGACTGCAAAAATATTTTTTGAATATATAGTACCTGTGCATTAACTCATTTGGTTCCCTCGACATTTCTCTGGAAACAACCCACCAAGTGTAGTGTCTGAGCTTCCTGGGCTGGTGGAACACCTTAAAGGTAAAAGGAAGCAGAGGTGGTAGGGTAACCAATGGCACTGGGAATTAAAACCAGTGTTCATTTCACCATGAAGATTTTCCTTTGGCCCTAGTAATTCCACTTTGAACATTTTTATTTATTGCTTATTTATTTTTTAAGTAAGTTCTGTTCCCAACATTGGCTTGAACTCATGACCCTGAGATCAAGAGTCGCATGCTCCACTAACTGAGCCAGCCAGGTGCCCCCACTTTGAGCATTTTAAAACAAGTGAACAGAAGTGCCTGGGTGGCTCAGTTGGTTAAGCATCTGACTCTTGGTTTTGGCCCAGGTCGTGATCTCACAGTTGGTGGGTTTGAGCCCCATACTGGGCTCCACACTGATGGTTCAGAGCCTGCTCAAGATTCTCTCTACCTCTCCCTAGCTCGCTCGCTCTCTCTCTCTCAAAATAAATAAATAAAAACTTTTAAAAATAAAATAAAATAAATGAACAGTGATGTGCTTTCTATTCTTCTCTCTCTGACAAAAGGAGAGTCTCGGGTTTGCCCCAGATTGGAGCTCTACGATCAGGAAGGTTGACTTGTGGGCTAAAGAAATCCCTTGCATCTTTTTTTTTTTTTTTAGTGTCATTATTTGTTTTTATAATTTCATGGAAAGACATTTTTATGTCTTGCAAGTTATCCAGTGATACCAGCCTAACTGCCCGTCTTGGTTTCTGGATAACATCCCCAAGATGTGGTAAACACCAAATATCCATTCTTCCTTTCTATCTCAAATTAACCAAACTCCATTTGCCCTTTGCCACCCAAGTAAAAGACTACTTCCCAGCCTCTCTTGCACCATGTGTAGCTTGATGGCTAAAGTCTGGCCAATGAAATGAAAACAGAATGTTGTATGAGACTTCAAAAATCTCATTAACATCCAATCTTAAATAAAACCCTTAAAATAAAAAATCATGCTAAGTAAGAAAACACTGGACATTTTCCTTTGAAAATTAGGAATGGGGGCGCCTGGGTGGCTCAGTTGGTTGAGAGACCGACTTTGGCTCAGGTCGTGATCTCATGGTTTGTGAGTTCGAGCCCCGCGTCGGGCTCTGTGCTGACAGCTCAGAGCCTGGAGCCTGGTTCTGATTCTGTGTCTCCCTCTCTCTCTGCCCCTCCCTCACTCATGCTCTGTCTCTCTCTGTCTCAGAAATAAATAAACATTAAAAAAAAAAAAGAAAATTAGGAATGAAGTTAAAATGCCTGCTCTCATCACTTCTATTCAGCACTTTATAGAGGTCCTGTGCAACACAATAAGTCACAAAAAGGAAATTAAACATAAGGATTGAGAAGGAGGAAATAAAACTGTCATTATTTATAGATGATATGATTGTCTAGATAGAAATCCCCTCAAGAATCTAAAAACAAATTATTAGAAGGTTTTGATAATGATAAATATAACAAATTCAATTTCATTTCCATATACTGGGCACAATTTTTAAAATAATTTATTTGTAAATATTAATATTATTTATTTACAATACTATAAAATGATAAAAATTCTAGGGGAGAAATCAACAAAAGATGTGCAAAATCTATACATAGAAAATTAGGAAATTTTAGCAGAAACATTAAAGAATATCTCAATGGAGAAATATCCCATCTTTATGGATAGGAAGACTTTATCATAAATATGTCAGTTCTCTCCATATTGACCTCCACATGTACTACAATTACAGTAAATTACAGTAAAAAATCTAATCAATTACAATGAAAAGATCGCAACAAGTTTTCTCATAGAACATGAGTAGTTGATTCTAATATATATGGACGAGGAAAAGGCCAAAGATAGACAAGATATTTTTGAATAAAAGAAAAGAATCGGGGAGGAGTTAAGATGGCAGAGTAGTAAGAGGACTCTGGGCTTGTCTCATCCCTCAAACACAGCTAGATCAACATTAAACCATTTTGAACACCTCGGAAATCTATCTGAGGATTAAGAGAACAATCTGCATAATTTGAGGGAGAGGACATGACAGCTTCTCTTAACAGACTAAAACACACCTAGGATCTAGCTTCCTTTATCTGATTTTTTTTTTAATTTTTATTTCATTATATTATTATTATTATTTTTCTTCCTCCAAAATGACAAAATGGAGGAATTTACCTCAAAAGAAAGAACAGGAAGAAATGATGGCCTGGGATTTAATCAATGCAGATATAAGTAAGATGTCTGAACTAGAATTTAAAATAACAATTATAAGGATACTAGCTGGGCTTGAAAAAAGCATAGAAGACACCAGAGAACCCCTTTCTGCAAAGATCAAAAACTAACATCTGGTCATACCAAAATTAAAAATGCTACAACCCAAATGGAGGCCATAAAAACGAGGATGGAAGAGGCACAGGAGTGAGTTAGTGATATAGAAGATAAAATTATGGAAAATAATGAGGCTGAAAAGAAAAGGCAAACAAAGGTCAGGGATCATGATGATAGATTTAGGGAACTCAGCGACTTACTAAAACTTAATAACACTCATATCATATGGGTCCCAGAAGGTGAAGGAAGAGAAAAGGGAGCATAAGATTTATGTGAGCAAATTATAGCTGAAAACTTTGCTAATCTAGGGAAGGACACAGACATCAAAATCCAAGAAGTACAGAGAGCTCCCATTAAATTCAATGGAAGTCAGCCATCACCAAGGTATATCATATTCAAATTCACAAAATACACAAAGGAAAGAATCATGAAAGCAACAAGGGGGGGGGGGGGGAAGTCCCTAACCTACATGGGAAGACAGATCGGTCTCACAGCATCTGTCCACACAAACTTGGCAGGCCAGAAAGGAGTGGTAGGATATATTCAACATGATGAATGGGAAAAACATGCAGCCAAGGATACTCTAGCAAGCAAGGCTGTCATTCAGAATAGAAGGAAGATAAAGAGTTTCCCAGACAAATAAAAACTAAAGGAGTTGGTGACCACTAAACCAGCCCTGCAAGAAATTTTAAGGGGGACTCTCTGTGTGGAGAAAAAAAAACAAGACCAAAATCAACAAAGACTAGAAAGCGCCAGAGAACATCACCAGAAACATTAACTCTACAGGCAACACAATGGCACTAAATTCATGCCTTTCAACAATTGCTCTGAATGTAAATGGACTAAACACTCCTATCAAAAGACATAGGGTATCAGAATGGATTAAAAAAAAAAAAAAACAAGATCCATCTGTATGCTACCTACAAGAGATTCATTTTAGACCTAAAGACATAGGCAGATTGAGAGAAAGCAGCTGGAGAACCATCTATCATGCTAATGGACATCAAAAGAAAGACAGAGCAGCCATACTTATATCAGACAAATTAGATATTAAACCAAAGATTGTAACAAGAGATGAAGAAGGGCATTATATCATAATTAAGGGACCTATCCATCAGGAAGATCTAATAATTGTAAATATTTATGCCCTCAACTTGGAACACCCAAATATATAAATCAATTAATAACAAACATAAAGAAAATCTTTGATAATAATACAATAGTAGTAGGGGACTTTAACACCACACATATCACAATGGACAGAATCTCTAAGCAGAAAATCAACAAGGAAACAATGGCTTTGAATGACACACTGGACTGGATGGACTTAACATATATTCAGAACATTTCATCCTAAAGCAGAAGAATACACATTCTTTTGTAGTGCCTATGGAACATTCTTCAGAATAGATCACATACTGGGTCACAAATGAGCACTCAACAAGTACAAAAAGATTGAGATCATACCATGCATATTTTTGGATCACAACACTATGAAACTTGAAGTGAGCCACAAGAAAAAATTTGGACAGTCCTCAAATACATGGAGGTTAAAGAACATCCTACTAAAGAGTGAATGAGGTTAACCAGTAAATTCAAATAAGAAATTAAAAAAATACATGGAAGCAAATGAAGGTGAAAACATGAGAGTCCAAACCCTTTGGGATGCAGCAAAGGCAGTCGTAAGAGGAAAGTATATTACAATTCAGGTCTATCTCATGAAGCAAGAAAGGTCCCAAATACACAACCTAACCTTACACCTAAAGGAGCTAGAAAAATACGAACAAATAAAGCTTAAAGCCAACAGAAGAAGGGAAATAATACAGTTTAGAGCAAAAATAAACAATATAGAAACCAACAAGCAAACAAAAAACGAGTAGAACAGAGGAATGAAACTAAGAGCTGGCTCTTTGAAAAAATTAACAATATTAATAAATCCCTAGCCAGACTTACCAAAAAGAAAAGAAAAATGACCCAAATAGGTAAAATCAGAAATGAAAGAGGAGATAACACAACAAACACCACAGAAATACAAGCAATTATAAGAGAATATTATGAAAAATTATATGCCACAAACTGGGCAATCTGGAAGAAATGGAAAAATTCCTAGAAACTCACAAACTACCAAAACTGAAATAGGAAGAAATAGAAAATTTGAACAGACCCATAACCACCAAAGAAATTGAATCAATAATGAAAAATCCCCCAACAAGTGTGCCTGGGTGGCTCAGTCCACTAAGCATCCGACTCTTGATTTCAGCTCAGGTCATGATCTCACAGTTCATGAGTTCAAGCCTCTCACCAGGTTCACAAGGAACCTGCTTAAGATTCTACCTCTCCCTCTCTCTCTGCCCCTCCCTTGCTCGCTCACACTCTCTCTCTTAAAAATAAAATAATAAAATAAAAACTTTGAAAAATTTCTTAAAAAACCAAACATTATTAAAATGCCTATGCTACCCAAAGCAATCTATATATATAATACAATCCCTACCAAAATACCACCAGCATTTTCCACAGAGCTAGAACAATCCTAAAATTTGTATGGAACCACAAAAGACCCTGAATAGCCAAAGCAATCCTGAAAAAGAAAAACAAAAACTGGAGGCATCATGATTCTGGATTTCAAGCTATATTACAAAGCTGTAGTCATCAGGACAGTATGGTGCTGGCACAGAAACAGACATATAGATCAATGGAACAGAATAGAAGCCCAGAAATGGACCCATAACTATATGGAAAGATCTAAATGTAAGACAGGAAACCATCAAAATCCTAGAGGAGAACACAGGCAGCAGCCTATTTGACCTTAGGCAGAGCAACTTCTTACTAGACACATCACCAAAGGCAAGGAAAACAAAAGCAAACATGAACTATTGGGACTTCATCAAGACAGAAGACTTCTGCACAGTGAAGGAAACAATCAACAAAACTAAAAGGCAGCCTACGAAATGGGAGAAGATATTTGCAAAAAATGACATATCTGATAAAGGGTTAGTATCTAAAATCTATAAAAACAAAACAAAACAACAAATAACCCAGTGAAGAAGTGAGCAGAAGACATAAATAGACACTTTTCCAAAGAAGACATACAGATGGCTAACAAACATGAAAAGAATCACCAGAGAAATACAAATCAAAACCACAATGAGATACCACCTCACACTTGTCAGAATGCCTAAAATCAACACAAGAAACAACAGGGGTTGGTAAGGATTCTGAGAAAGGGGAACGATCTTGCACTGTTGGTGGGAATGCAAACTGGTACAGCCACTCTGTAGAACAGTAGGGAGGTTCCTCAAAAAAACTAAAAACAGGGGCGCCTGGGTGGCGCAGTCGGTTAAGCGTCCGACTTCAGCCAGGTCACGATCTCGCGCTCTGTGAGTTCGAGCCCCGCGTCGGGCTCTGGGCTGATGGCTCAGAGCCTGGAGCCTGTTTCCAATTCTGTGTCTCCCTCTCTCTCTGCCCCTCCCCCGTTCATGCTCTGTCTCTCTCTGTCCCAAAAATAAATAAACGTTGAAAAAAAAAATTAAAAAAAAAACAAAACTAAAAATAGAACTAGCCTACAATCCAGCAATTACACTATTAGATATTTACCCAAAGGATACAAAAATACAGATTCAAAAGGGTACATGCACCCCAATGTTCAAAGCAGCATTATCAACAATAGCCAAACTATGGAGAGAGCCCAAATGTCCATCAACTGATGAATGAATAAAGGAGATGTGGTATATATACAATGGAATATTACTCAGCCATCAAAAAGAATGAAATCTTGCCATTTGCAATGACGTGGATGGAGCTAGAAAGTATTATGCTGAGTGAAATAAGTCAGTCAGAGAAAGAAAAATACCATATGATTTCATTTATATGTGGAATTTAAGAAACAAAACAGGCGAATATAGGGGCAGAAGGGAAAAAGAGGAGAGGGAAACAAACCACAAGAGACTCTTAATGACAGAGAACAAACTATAGGTTGACAGAGGGAGGTGGATGGGAGATGGGCTACATGGTGATGGGTACTAAGGAGGGCACTTGTTGGGATGAGCACTGGGTGTTGTATGTAAGTGATGAATCACTGAATTCTACTCCTGAAACCAGTACTGCACTGAATGTTAACTAACTAAAATTTAAAGAAAAGAAGAAGAAGAAGAAGAAGAAGAAGAAGAAGAAGAAGAAGAAGAAGAAAAATAATAATGAGGGGAATTATCCTAGCAGATATAACGATTTATTATAAAGTTATAGTAATGAAGGCAGTGTGGTAATGGTGTGGAACAAAAAAACTCACCAATGGGTAGAATAGAGAGCCCAGAATCAGACCTGTGCATATTTGAATTTTTAAGACACGTTGGAAGTTAGAAAGTGGGGAAAAGAAACACTGAATAACCAATGGGGCTGAAAAAAAGAAATCTGAATTTACTTCACATCATATACAAACATCATACCAAGAAGCATTAAAAACTTAAATGTCAAAAGCAAACCTTAGCCTTTAGAAAAAAATGTTAAGTGAAAATCTTTCTGATCTTAAGATTGGGAAGAGTTTTCTAAACAAGATACAAAAATACACTAATCATAAAAAGGTGTTATTAACAAATTCAGAGACATTAAAATGCGTCATCAAAACATGTCATCAACATACTGTAAAGAAACTAAAACTTACAAGTGGGAGAAGTTATGACAACACAAAGAATTAGCATGCGGAATGCATAAAGATTCCTACCAACAAATAAACAGAAAAGTAACCTAATAGAAAACTGTGCCAAAGATTCAAACAGATTTTACAGAAGAGGAAATAGATACAGCTAATTAATATAAAACACAGCTCAACCTCATTATTGGAAAAATGTAAATCAAAACCACACAGAGATATCATTGTACAACTATTAATAAAAGTGACAAAGTCTGGCAACATCAAGTTTGAAGGGAGTGTGAATCAATGTGATCACATTGCTGGTAGAGGTGTAAATTAATATAACCACTTTGAAAAATAATTTGTCATCTGAAAGTTGTTTCAGACTTTAAGACCCAGTAATTCCAGGGGTGCCTTGCTGGCTCAGTGGCTGGAGTGTGCGAATCTTGATATCAGGGTTGTGGGTTTGAGCCACACGTTGGGTACAGATTGCTTAAAAATAAAATCTTTAAAGACCCAGTAATTCCACATCTAGTTCCCCTCCCCCCAAATTAGGCACCTGTGTGATCTATAAAGTAGATGGGATAATGTTCATAACCAAAATGTTTGCATTAGAAAAAGAAATAAAGGGGTGCCTGAGTGGTTCAGTGGGTTGAGCATTTGACTCTTGGTTTTGACTCAGGTCGTGATCTCATGGTTAGTGGGTTTAAGCCCCGAGTCAGACTCTGCACTGCCAGCTCTGAGCCTGCTTGGGATTCCATCTCTCCCTCTCTCTCTGCCCCTCCACCACTCATGCTTGCACGCTTGTTTACGCTCTCGCTCTCTCTCTCTCTCTCTCTCTCCCTTTCCCTCTCTTAAATAAATAAAACTTAAAAAAAAAAACAGAAAAAGTAATAGAAACAACCAAATATCTATTGGCAGGAGAAAAGAGAAATAAAATTTGGTAGAATCACACAGTGGACTATAACACAGAGGTGAAAATTAACGAACTACAGTTTTACTAACCACATGGATGTCTCAGAATCAATGTTGCGTAAAAAAGCGCAGAAGACTAAATACGGTGTGGTCCTAATTTTATTAACCAAGCAACCAATTTTGTCTTTATTTAGGTGCACAAGCATGTTTGGAAAAATTCACTTTCAAAAGGCAAAGGAATGACCAACACCGAATTTAGGAGAGGACTGCAGGACACAGAGGGCAGAGGTGGTGGGTCAAGAGAAAACATTGGGGATATGCTAGTTCTTGGCTGGGCATTGCTTTCAGCAGACATTGATTTACAAAGAAAAACAATACGAAGTAAAATATGGCCGTGCATGCCCCAACAATGCGAGTGTGCCGTGAATCAAGAGTTTTAACTGCATTCTGTGCATTTGAAATCCATTTTTTAAGCAATTTTTTTTAAGGCTATGAAAGCTGTAAAAGAAATTTTCCTTAATCCCACTACCCAAAAGCTGCAAGCAGCTCCTCTTAAAAGTCACAGTTAATGACCTGGAACATGCTTTTATGGCTTTCCAATGAAGTGTGAAGTGTCACTGTTCTTGTCAACAAACAGTCAAGCTGCACTTCCAGCAACTCTAAGGTCAGGGGAATGATTTTGAAAACCTTGGCTGGGAACTTTAGGAAAGAAACAAAAAAGGTGTCAGCTAGGTCTCCCTAGGGACAGTTTGCAGTTTATTTTTAAAAATCTGGTTCCAAAAGTCTCATTTAAATTCTAGAAAAAACAAATAGGAGTATTGCAAAGTAAATGTTTATTTTAAATGTCAGAGTTTTAGGTCACATTTATGTTGTACCATGCCTTGCACTTTTCTTCTGTGTGATTCATTATTCACATTTTCTTTAAAACTTTGTATAGCCCTCAGTTTCCCCATAAAAACACAGAAAGGCATTTTGATTTAGAAGTAGCAACCAGGTTGGGGCGCCTGGGTGGCTCAATCGGTTAAGCGTCAGATTCTTGACTTCAGCCCAGGTCACGATCTCACAGTTTGTGAGTTCGGGTTCTGCATCAGGCTCTGCGCTGGCAGTGCAGATTCTGCTTAGGATTAATAAAATAAAAATAAATAAATAAAAATAAACTTAAAAAAAAAGGTAGCAACCAGGAACACCTGGCTGCTTCAGTCGGTAAAGCATGTAGCTCTTGATCTCAGGGTCATGAGTTCGAGCCCCACATTGGGAATAGAGCTCACTTAAAAAAAATTAGAAGTAGCAACCAAAAAAGGAGTTTGGGGGGAGCAGGGCTAGAATATATGTGCATTTAAAGCAGCACCCTCCCCCCCGCCCAAGAGGCCAGGGAAGCAAAACAATGATGTCCACCATCTTGCGGGAACACTATGCTATGGTTCAAAGTGAATGGACTTAGGAAGAGAAAGGAAACCCATACCATACGTCCCTGCTGTGGTTCCAACCAGCTATGCATTTAGAAACCTATTTCCCCATCTGTTGAACTCGGGGACCAACACCTGCCTTCCCTACCTCACAGTTAGGCTGATGACATAACACATGTCAACAGTCAGTAGTCAAGACAGACACATCAGGTCAGGAGGAGTAAAAGGAGCCCCCCTGGGATGCACACAGTCCCTTTACACCCACTTTATAGGAGCATGATTTTACTATGGATAATGACCATGGAGTTCAAAGTGAATTTATTTTTGCATTTCTTTTTATGTATTTATTTTTTAATGTTTATTTAGTTTTGAAAGAGAGCACATGCGAGCGCGGGTGGGTGGGGGGAGGCAGAGGGAGACAGAGGATCCGAAGCAGGCTCTGCCCTGACAGCAGAGAGCCCAATGTGGGGCTTGAATTCACAAACCGTGAGATCATGACCTGACCCAAAGTCGGACACTTAACCAACTGAGCCACCCACGTGCCCCTATTTTTGCATTTCGGATAGAAGTAATCAAATCATATCTAATGTGTTTGAGGCCCGGTCCCTAATCAGGAATGTAACTCCAAGTTTATAACCTTGGTCCCATGGTATAAAAAAAAAAAAAAAAAAATATATATATATATATATACATATATATATATACACACACACACATATATATATACATATACATATACATACATATATATGTATATATACATATATACGTACATATATATACGTATATATACATATATACGTATATATACATATATATACGTACGTGTATATATATACATATATACGTACGTATATACATACATATTTTTACATATACCTATATATGTATATGTATATATATGTATGTATACACACACACACACACACACACATATATATATATATATATATATATATATATATATATAATCCACTTTGCAGAAACCTGTTTTATGATATCCAGTTTACATGGTGGCTTCTAGAAAAATGTTATGGCAACAACCAAGGATTGCCTATCAAGGAAATATTAATTACATAGTCAATGTAGAGCAACACATCTGGGCTTCACTTTATACAGTAGATGGGAAGATGGGAAGAAACAAATACTTGTCCCCATTACTTCACATTATCATTTCAAAAGCACTTCATCTTCCTTTCCGCTTGATCACCCTTTGAGGATGGTACTCCTGAAATGTCAGTTCAAAATCTCTCTGCCCTTCAGCCAGTTCCTCTGACAAGTAAGTTAAGGATCAGTAAATAAATCCTTAAATATCCTCAGGAAGCTGCCATTTGAAGGAATCCTATTAGAAACTGAAGAATCCTTCTGAAATGCAAATACCTTCCTTGTTATTGAACTGGCCTCAAGTTTTCCACGGGGCTTTCCGGGGCTTTCCTGGGCAGCAACCCCCTTGTGGAGCCCAGGGCTTTCTTTCAGTGGCCCTCATTGTCTTTCAGGAAAGACGAGGGAAGAAGCATCCTAGAAAATCTTTATCTCTTGTTTTTTCAAGAGGAGTAGGAGGAAGATCGAAAATAGTTAGGTCTGGCAGCTTAATCTGGGTTGGCTGTTTTTGCCAGCAATCTGTAAAATGTGTTTTTCAAGGATAAGAAGTTTGGGCCCCAGGCCAAAGCTCATGTCTGTCATCGGCAGGAAGATAAACGATCCCTTTAACCCACTGCTATGCTCCGTTTACCTTTGTGCTTGAACATGAACACCATGCCTGCCGCAGGCCTAGAGCTGCTCAGAGGGGACCCTTTCCTTCATGTCCTGCAGGTGGGCGAGTGTAGCAGGGCCCACATTTTGTGGGGTGAAACCAAACCAGCACCCGTTCCTGGGGTTGGTATTTAGTTTCTCGTGCTAAGACGCTCAGAAAGAGAACTTGAAGCACTCCTGCTTTTTTAATGCCCGGAAAGGTCATTTCCTAAGGGGTCGGAAGATATATGCCTACAAGGTACCAGTGGCTGCCAACCACAGAGTCTCTGGGGCAAGAACTCTCTGGGTGGAATCTGGCATTCATTCATTATGCAAAACCTCATTCTAGCCTGTAGCTAATTTGTGCCGTCCGGCTCAGGGCTACACCTGGGTCTTGAGGGGATGTCTGCTAAACCATGTTTCCTGTTTCCTCTAGAACTTACCACAGCAGCGGGGAAGGTGTCAGCTAGGAGTAGAGGGTTGGAGGCGTGAACAAGAGATAGTATTGACCACATGGCAGGGGCTTGATCCCTCCCTCTTCTCGTCACCCTCCCTCCCTCCCCTGGAAAGCTGGGGTGGAAAGGCAGGGGGCTCCTAGCTCCTTGGAGAACTGCTCAAGGCAAGTTCTCCTTTCGCAGACCAGGCAAGGATGGGGTTCCCTGCCTCCTGTTCCCCACCTAGGCCCTGAGCTTCTTACTCCTGCCCTTGAAGACCAAGTGGACCACCCTGGCAGAGAACTGAAAGAGAGAGAGAGAGAGGGGCTCTGACCGACACGCCCTTTGAAAGAAAGACAGAATGAATAGGTCACCTGCTCAGCCCAGCTCCCCCAGACCCTGCTTCTCAAGCTGGGCTACTGAGTATCTGAGAGGACAGACTGTGGGCCTGGAGGATATGGCGGTGTTGCAGGACTTTTTTACCTAATACCCAGAGTTCGTTGTCTCACTGCTTCAAAGAATGAAGAGGTGGACACGAAATGAGCAGCAGGCAGAAGTTTATTAGAGTATAAGATCAGAAAGGAGGAATAGTAGGAAAGCCCTCTTTCCTGAGAGGGGACATTCGAGAGTGAATGCTCAAGGACCTTGTTATATAAGGTTCTGGTCAGCACCCCCATCCCTTCCCCCTCGTTCGTTCTCAGATTCTACCTTTGCTGGCTGGATCACTCTAGGTACTGGATTGTCATTCCTTTTTATATATGTATATATTAATTTTTTTAATTTTGAGAGAGAGCGAGAGAGTGTGAGTGGGGTAGGGGCAGAGAAAGAGGAGAGAGAGAGAATCCCAGGCAGGCTCTACGCTGTCAGCACAGAGCCCGATGTGGGGCTGGAACTCACGAAACCACAAGATCATGACCTGAGCTGAGATCAAGAGTGGACACTTAACGGACTGAGTCACCCAGGCACCCCCGGGTTGTCCATTACTGATTGGCTCCACTCCACTGTGTGAAGAGTCAGACTGGTCATACTGTCCCATGGTTTAGCTAGGTATTGTGGTTTAACTAGGTATTTTGATTGTCAAATTCCTGAGAGATACCTGAGGGGGAGTAGGTGGTGTCTCTTACATTATTTTTTTTTTAACGTTAATTTATTTTTTTTTAATTTTTTTTAACCTTTATTTATTTTTGAGACAGAGAGAGACAGAGCATGAATGGGGGAGGGTCAAAGAGAGGGAGACACAGAATCCGAAACAGGCTCCAGGCTCTGAGCCATCAGCACAGAGCCCGACTCGGGGCTTGAACTCACGGACCGCGAGATCATGAACTGAGCCGAATTTGGACACTCAACCGACTGAGCCACCCAGGCGCCCCAACGTTAATTTATTTTTGAGAGAGAGACAGAGCATGAGCAGGGGAGGGGCAAAGAGAGGAGGAAACAGAATCTGACGCAGGCTTCAGGCTCCAAGCCGTCAGCACAGAGCCCAACATGGGGCTTGAACCCACAAACCATGGATCATGAACTGAGCCGAAGTTGGATGCCTAACCAACTGAGCCACCCAGGCAGCCCGTGTCTATTACATTCTTAAGAGGGACCTTATGCCCAAGGGGGTTTGCTGTAGTCAGACATTTCCAGCACCTTAGGCCCTAACTTTTCCCTCTCTGCCTATTTTGTCCTATCTTTTCCTATCATATTGGGGTTGGAAGGATGAAATGGCATGATCTCAGGTCTACTCAAAGATTCAGAAAGGGGGAAGATTGAGTTTTTAAACCTATAATGTTGCTTTTTAATGACACTTTTTTTTTTTCTGATTGTGGGTCCAGCTAAGTCCCCCATCATTTGTATTTAAGAGTCAATGACCCAGAGGTGCCTGGATGGCTCAGTAGGTTAAGCACGGGACTCTTGATTTCTGCTCAGGTCATGATCTCATGGGTTTGTGAATTTGAGCCCCACGTGGGTTCCTCGCTGAGAGTGTGGAGCCTGCTTGGGATTCTGTCTCTCTCCCTCCCTCTCTGCCCCTCCCAGGCCCGTTCTTTCTCTCAAAATAAATAAATAAACTTAAAAAGAAGAAGAAGAAGAAGAAGAAGAAGAAGAAGAAGAAGAAGAAGAAGAAGAAGAAGAAGTGACCCAATAACAGAGCTGGCCATTCGTGCCCCATCTTGTGGCATCCACCTGGCTAAACGCCCATTCTCACGGAGCTCCCACTGTGTGCCAGGTGGGGAAGGTGCCATTCTCCACTCAGAGAGCTCCAAGTATAGCTAGGAGGAGACAAGATCACAGTGTCCTTCAGTGTGAAAGGCTGGGACTCTGACAGGATCTGCAGGGGGTCAGGGACCTCAGGGAGAGCTAGAAAGAGGAGGCAGAGCACAGGGTCGGGTCAGGAGAGAGCTCGCTACTAAGCAGTTAGGCTACCCTGGTCAGGCCCCCTGCTGTTCCCGGGCCTCTATTTCTTCACCTGCGGGGTTAAGGAGGTAGAGGCTCTGGGGATCTCTGGACTCTAAGCCTTTGCTGGCTTGATCTGTGGCTCCTTTCACCTGCACCTCTGCAGGGCTGTTGGCTCTCAGAAGACAGAGCCCAGCCCCAGGGCAGTCCAGGTGGTATGTGGTAGAGGTGAGATGAGCCGGGCTCTGTCCTGACTCTCTAGGAAGCAAAAACAGCCATGCTGGGCCCAGGGGGTCCCAAACTGCCTTGGGGGTGGGGGAGGAAGTCTGTTGGCAGCATTGATTCTGAAATCCTGCCAACCCGGCTGATGAGCAGGCCTGGTGGAATTCAGGGCATGTTCTCGACAGAAAAACCAGAGTGGATTCTCTGTGGCAAAGGTGCTGAAGATTTGTTCCCCAGCCAACCCCACCCTAGAGAGCATGCGCCCACCGCCCCCCAGCCCCTCAGCCCTCTCTTCCCATTCCTTGCTAGGCAGCACCTGAGAGGAATTTCACCTCATCTGGGCAGCTAGGGGTGGGCACATCTGTAGGAAATGTCACATCCCCTCCCCCACCAAAGCACACACACCATTTTGTGTAAAGGTGAGACTTGAGGGGCTCCTCCTTCAGAAGTGCACCTGTCTGTCTCCTCCAGGCCATTTTCAAGGCCTATATTTACTTCCTAAGGAATTCCTGCCCCTCTGTCAAGATTTAGCCTCAGTAGCCTCCTCCTGTCCAACGAATGGGCTTCCCTAATCCCATGTACACATCTCCACTGAGCTTAAGAGCACCGCCTTGCGGTCTATCTGTGGATGTTTCTCCCCACCAGGCCCTGAGCAGGTTCTCAAGGGTTCAGTGCAGGGCATCTATCAGCTAATACCGAGGCCTCTACCAATACCCAAGTACTGGGAATGTTGCAATCAATTCCAAGCACTCTGTTCTCAACTATTCTCATATTACTTTTTATGGTCTCAGTTCCTTCCACAGCAGTGTACTTTACTTATTTAGACCTCATCTGTCTTATTAATGATAACGGTGGTGTTGGGTCATCTGGGGTGAGAAAGTCAGGAGAAAAATGCTGAGGCTCTGGCTACTACTGTTTCTAGGAGTAACAAACTGTCTTTCTCTGGCCCCAGAGTCTCATTTCTTCCACCAACACCCATGAAATTGTGGCAGGCTAATTTATTGGCCTATAAGTAAGGCAGAATCCCAGGCCCTTCACAGTTCTTGACGGCACTGGGCGTTGCAGGTAGAAGAAGCAAAGCCCCTGAGGCCTGAGGGAGCACAGTCTGTTCTAGGAATTGCCAGATCAGAATGACTATGGCATACACTTGGGGCAAGGAATTTCTTCCTTCAAACTTCTGCCCAAATATCACCTCATTAGAGGTGATCTTTCTTGACTATCCTATGGTCATCCTGTTCATCTGGGAGCTATCGAGAGCCTTTAAAGTATTTTGTGTTTACCTTTCAGGGCAATGATCCCTTTCGCAGTGCGAGGAATTCACTGAAAGAGAGTAAGACCGTGGGAGGCTGGAAAACCAGGAAGGAGATTGTTGCATAATCTAAGAGGAGCATGCTGGTCTGGATTTAGGATGTTAGAAGTGGAGAGAAATGGATGAGTGTTAAAGCTCTTAAGGATGTCAAATTGACAGGACTGGGTGATTGACTGGAGGTGGGGTGCAGGGAGTAAGGGCCACGCTTCGGAGGAGAGTTTCAAAATGGCAGAATTAAAAAAAAATTTTTTTAACATTTTATTTATTTTTGAGACAGGGAGAGACAGAGCATGAACAGGGGAGGGTCAGAGAGAGGGAGACACAGAATCTGAAACAGGCTCCAGGCTCTGAGCTGTCAGCACAGAGTTCGACGCGGGGCTCGAACTCACGGACCGCGAGATCATGACCTGAGCCAAAGTCAGACGCTTAACCGACTGAGCCACCCAGGCGCCCCTCAAAATGGCAGAATTTTTGCTTAATATTGTCTGCAAAACTGTGGGGAAAGCCTGGAAACATTGCTTGACATAAATCCAATGGCAAGTGGTTTGTTGCTGATGCCAGAGTCAGAATATGGCTCAGCAGAGAAGACGCCAAGGAGAAGCAGGTTACGGGGCTTTCTGAGGTCTCAGGCCAGCACCAGGTTGGACAGTCCCCATTTAGCTTGACCTTTTCACACCTTCTTCGATTTCTCTTTTCTTTTTCGATACTGTTATTGACATAATAAAAATGTTCAACTTTTGTTCACATGCCGTAGAATGGGTTCTCGAGTGCATACCTCTATGAATCATTAGCTATTCATACACTCATAGAGCCACCACTCAGACCAAGATGCAGAACATCCCATCTCCCCAGAAAGTTCTCTGTGCCCCAAGGTGACCCCTAGGTCACCACTGTTCTGATTTCTATTATCTTAGATTATTTTTTTTTTAATTTTTTTTTCCAACGTTTTTTATTTATTTTTGGGACAGAGAGAGACAGAGCATGGACGGGGGAGGGGCCGAGAGAGAGGGAGACACAGAATCGGAAATAGGCTCCAGGCTCCGAGCCATCAGCCCAGAGCCTGACTCGGGGCTCGAACTCACGGACCGCGAGATCGTGACCTGGCTGAAGTCGGACGCTCAACCGACTGCACCACCCAGGCGCCCTATCTTAGATTATTTTTGATGACACTGGAACCTCAAGTAAATAGAGTCAGATGGTATTTACTTCCTTGTGTATAGCTTCTTTCTGTCAGTATGACTGTGAGGTTCATGTTATTACATGTTTCAGAAATTTGCTCTTTTTATAGCTGTGTCATATTCCATTATAGAAATATACCACGATTTATTTTCCATTCTCCTGTTGGTAGGCATTTGGGTTATTTGGAATAAAGCTACAAGAACTTTTCTTGTTCAAGTCTTTTGTGTCCGTTCTCATTTGACAGTTTCAGGGATGCCTGTGTTTGCCGTGTATGAATGGGGGTTATTAAAGGAAACCCTTCCTGACAAGGCCTTGCACTTGCTGTGGGTCTCTGCCTGAGGTAGTAGCCTTAGGGTCCAAGGAGCACTGGACAGGAACTCAGTTCTTCATGACCGAGGCTAATGTCATCTTAATTGTTTCTGTTTTATCAAAGATCAAGAGGATTTGGGCGAAACACACTAGTGATCTCGAGCCACTATTTTCATGCACTTAGGAAACTTGTACATACTTCCCAAGGACCAGAGTGGGGAAAGGAGATGAAACCAGGTTATAGGATGGGCCCTATGGACCCAGAGAGTGTCACCGAGCTACCCACAGCCTGTGGCCCTAAGTCGAGGAGATGGTTTTCCTGTATATAGAAAATATTTTCACTTTTGTGGAATCACACAGTGGACCCATGACAAGGCTTCAGATGAAAGAGATAATCTCCTCATTTATGTTAAAGGACTTCTCACACCCCTGATTCCTGGTAACAACATGACATTCTCATAGACTCCATTTCCATTGTAAGCCCCTTCCCAAACACTTCTGATCTCTCAGACAAGTCCACCAGTAAATGCGGAGAGATTCCTAATGCTAGGTTCCTTCTCAGGCATTGCAGATTTTTTTTTTTAAGTTTATTGATTTATTTTGAGAGAGAGAGAGAGAGAGAGAGAGAGAGAGCAAGCCAGCAGGGGGTGGGGGAGGAGAGAAGGAAAGAGAGAGAGAGAGAGAGAGAGAATCCTGAGCAGGTTTTGTGCTGTCAACGCAGAGCCCGATACAGGGCTCGAACTCTCAAGCCATGAGATTGTGAGCTGAGCCAAAATCAAGGGTCAGACGCTTACTCGACCGAGCTACCCAGGTGCCCCTAGAAGCCCAGATTTTAGAGGAGAAAGGGAATTCTCCTTGATTAAGCCCTGGCTATGTGCCAGGCATTGTGTGAGGGAGTTTCTATTGCTTTTCTTATTTAATTTTCACAGCAACATAGTGAGATGGAGCGTTATCTTTCCCCTTTGACAGATGAGGAAACACAAGTGCCGAGAGGTTAATTAACTTGTCCAAAGTTACACACCAAGCCAGGATTGAGCTCAGATACATTGGACTCTTTCTTGTCCAACACATGCCCCTTCGAGACTGTGTGTGTCTGGCCAGACCCCCTAGCCTGACTCATACTATCTCTGGGTCCCCCCTCCAAAAAAAAGTGCTGTTCTTTCAAATGACTATGTGGAATTGTACTGTTCTTTTATAACTTTATAACATGGAAAATAATCATAGGTCTTGAGAACCCAGGATCACATGTGGCCCAATGCCACATGAATCACATGTGGCCCAATGTTAAAAAGCTTAATGTGATACCAGGGTGTGATGGGGACTTCCACAAATCTGCAGGTCAAAGGGGATTCCCTTTGGGGGAACTCTCTTAAAGCGTAGAACATTCTACTCAAAGCATAGACATCTCCAGAGCTGGCTTCTGTGGCCTTTCTCTCACACTACGTCCCCCTCAGAGAGGCCTGGGAACAAGACTTAGTGCCCCTTCACCACAAGGGAAAACTGCATCCTCTGGGTGGGTGGGGGCAGCTTCCGGTCATCTTCCCAGCTGCCAGGATGGTGTGGAAGGGCACAGCCCAGCTCGGGCCTGACCCCACTGACTGCTGACAGCCCCACAGAGCTGTGATCAGGGCCGCCCCGCTCCCAGGAGCCCTGCACATTGTCCTTCAGTAGCAAAGCTGTCATATAATTTCATGACATTTCTGAGGGTAGTGAATCCATTTCCCCTCCTGTTTGCCTAGAAGAAGAGCTTACGTAGATTAAAGCCTCCGGGAAAGTCATAGAAAATCACTTAAGAAAACAAGAGACTTGTAAACACGAGTAGTCTGCACGGCGCACGCTAAGGTTGTGAGAGGCCTTCCAGAGGAGGGAACAAACACGCCCCAGATCATTCTAGGTAGGAGCCCCAGGACCCTGGAGTTCAAACAGCAACAGTGAGCCCTGGAGAGAGAGGAAGAGGGTGCTTCAGACTTGGCCCTCAGACGTACTTGAGAGTATCTTAGGCAAAGTCACTCACGTCACCATGGGCGGCAGGGCCCTGTCTGGGGACAGTCTACCAGGAGGCCCCCTGTCCACTGGAGGTGTCGGCCTGCTTGCTCTAAGAGACAAAGGACACGGGTTGGGACTGGGAAGAGGGAGCCCCTGTGAGGAAGAGGGGCTACAACAAAGTGAATTCCAGCCGCTGTAGGAGGCGAAGGGCCCCAGAATGGCCAGACCCAGAGAGAAAAAGCGTCCCAAGAGGCCTCACCCTCCAGTCCAGCCGAGTGTACCTGGGAGCAAGCCGCTGGCTCTGGCGGCCCTGAGCAGTTTTCCCTTTTAGAGAAGGAAAAGGAGGGGAAAGGCTGCGAACGCTGGCCTGGCTCCCAGAACCCAGGCTGCTGCCAGAGTGGAAACAGCTGCTCACCCGGGCCAGTGGGCTTGGCCAGCGCAGGTCAGCACTGCCACCAGAGCCAGAGGCGGAGCCCAGGCCCTGGTGGCTGGCCCCTGTCCCTCACTTGCCACCACCACGCCCACCCCACCTCTTCAAGACACGGCTCACAGCCCTGGGCTGGGAGCTTAGGTCCCCGGAGGACCCTCTGGTCCTCTGTGGGGTTCGGCCCAGCGGTCGGCTTGCCCTCCCCACCCCACCCCTGTGAGGGCCTCCTGCAAAGTTCATACCCCCAGCGCTTCCCGGACCCACAGGTACATGGAGGTATTTACTGCCTGGTTAATAATGAGCCCTGTCGGAGCCCATGATTTGAGGCCCAGCGCATCCGGGTTCCAGCTGGAGCTGAGAAGCTGACTTAAAAGCCTCCTCTCTCAGGCTCGGGCTTCCTTGGACATAAAATTCGGCTAATACTTCACGGACCTGATGGGTGGGTTAAACCAAGTAACCTATGGCGAGCAGGAGGGGACCCAATAAATAAATGAGAGTTCATTTTCCAGGCAATTGGAATCCTCCTAAAAAGAGCGTGAGAAGCCAGTTGAGCCCATGGGGGGAAAGCCCCCACTGGTTTTAGGGTCACATCTGTCAGTCTGGGGAGTCCATGGCCCATCTGCCTGGTGCCCACTTAGCTCGGAGAGGGGACTGGTACTGAGGCTGTTTCCCCGCTGGGGAGGCGTGTGTCACCAGGCCCTGTGTAAACACAGCACGGTGTGAGCCCCTACCCTGTGGAAGGGCCTCCTGCACCCCAATCCTGAAGAGCTGTGCCTTCTCTGAACTTCTCATCTGTTGGTGGGAGTGGGGGAAAGAGAGGGATAGGTCTTTTGAATATCTTTTTTTTTTTATGTTTATTTATTTTTAAGAGAGAAAGAGACAGTGTCAGCTGGGGAGGGGCAGAGAGAGTGGAAGACACAGAATCCAAAACAGGCTCCAGGCTCTGAGCTGTCAGCACAGATTCCGACGTGCGGCTCGAACTCACAAACTGTGAGATCATGACCTGAGCCAAAATCGGACGCTTAACCGACTGAGCCACCCAGGCGCCCCGGGACAGATCTTATATAATTTTTTTTTTTTGGAACAGAGTGGAGGATTTTCAATACACGTGTCCTTTCAGGGAGAGGGAATTTTCACCCCTGATTGTCCTGTCTAAACAAGCCTCCTGGTGATTCCTGCTGGTGGGACTCCACATGGCAGTCCCTGCAGGGTTAATGGATGTGCATGTCACTTTAAAGATTACAAAGCACACTCAGTACACTATTCCTGTGATCCTCTCTATAAACCAGGGGGGCAGGCAGGAAAAGAGTTCTCCCCTTTTTACAGACTAACGCATTGAGTCCCAGGGAGGTCACATGGCTTACTGCTGGAAGGACTGGAAGGCATTCCCCTGTGCAGAGTTGACCCACTACAGGCAGGGAGGAGGGAGTGTCTTTGTTCAGCCTCGTGCCCTGAGCACTGATAAGACATTTTGCAAACACACACACATGGACATACACGTGCTCTGTTTCTTCCCAGGTTTGGCTTCCTGTCACTACGGGCAGGGAAGGGACATGGAGAGTACCCTCCCCCATACTGCACACCACACTTTGGGAAAACAGTACACAGGGGCTGCGGCAGTGGTGGCTTCTCTAGAACCTGAGACCGCCTTGAATCTTGCCCCAGGCACGTTCAGGCTGTCCCCACAGAGCTGGGGTCTCACCTGGGCAGTGGAGCCACAGGTGCTCTATCTCAGGCTGGTGGTGCCTGCCAGGGGCCAAGCCACGCCCAGGGTAGGGGCTAAGCCACGCCCAGGGTAGGGGCTGAAAGACGCCACCAGGCAGCCACTGCCAACGCCAGGCTGTGGTGTGCAGGGCAGGTGAGGCCGTCTGCACAAAAGGGGGATAGTGGTCATTTCAGACCCACTAAACTCCTCTCGTCACCCATACGTTCAGGGGCCACACACCCGCTCACTGCGGTGTGGTACAGCCCAGGGGCTGCGGAGTGAGTGTGGAGGAGGGTCAGGGCAGAGTCAAGGGACATAAAAACAAAGACACCAGAGTCCCCTGGTTTCAGATTCAAATCCTGACCCCCTTTCTTAGCAGTGGGTCAATCTTGGGAAGTCACAGAATCTCCCTCTTTGGCAGTTTCCGTATTTGGAACCTGAGGAGTCATAATAGCACCTACCACATGGGATTTTAGGTGATTCAGATGAGATAACGCGCCTAAGTCACTGGACGCAATGCCTGCTTGTGCTGATTGCTCCGTCCACGTTCATTGTCACTCAGTGGTCAGTGAAGTTATCTCTTTTCACTGCTCCCTGCCAGGCAGGTAGAAGCTGTTCTCAGAGCTGCTCATCACATTCCGTGTCATAGGTTTCACCTGTTATTTTGTTTATGTCCAGTCTCCCCAGCTGGAATAGCGTTTCCATGAGGGCAGGGGTTTGTGACTGTTCACGGATGTGTCCTCAGTGCCTAGAAGACCATCTGGCGCAAGGTGAAAGCTTGATTTGTTGGCTGAAAGAAAGACCAGAGAAAAGAGAGAGATCCTGCGAAAGAAAGCAGTAAAATCTCTTTGGAATGCAGTTGACAAGAATGGTCCATGGAGCCACTGCAGACCAAAGAGCTATCCTGCCTGCTGCTTTTGTTTTCTGTTTGTTTTGTTTCTGTTTTTTCTTTTTTAATTTGGCTTTAAAAAAATCATGATTATTAGAACTCATGATGTATTGAGAAACATTTGCAGCTGGAATAAGAATCAGGAGGTGATCTGCTGCCTGTGGCTCCGTTGAGATGAGCTGGTAAAAAACAAACAGAAAAACTTGCATTGGATGAAGTTGTCAGGTTCTAGATTTTTTGCTCTTTCTGCTTGAGGCTGAAGGTCCTATCACTTCCTCTTCACTCCTGGATGTTGACTCTGTCACTGTCAATACGACATCTTCTTTAAGAGGTGTTCTGTGGTGTCGTTCTGTAAGAGGCTTGCCTCGGCCATTAGAGCCAGGCCAAAGTGCGCGGTCATTAGTGCTGTGTTCCTGCTGCTGAACTATAGCTGGCGTTCTTTTAGCTGCCTCCTGGATCACCGAGTTATTATAAGAGGATAAAACTCAGGAGGGGCCAGAGGGAAGAGATGCACAGGACAAGGTACAGGGAGAGGGTACCCCCCTCTTCCATACCTTCCAGGTGTGCCTCTCCCCCCGAATCTCCATATCTCTATGCATTCACCATCCCCAAGACTCCCCTGCCTGCTGTTTATATTTATAGAGACCATGGCAACCGTGCTGGCCTGAGCTGGCTCGGAATCCACATGTGGTGGGAGATGAGGGGGATGGAAAAAGGAACCATGATCCAGGTTCCCGAGAGCGGAGCAGCAAGGGAAGCCGACAGCAACCATGGCGCCCCCTCAGTCTCACCACCTCCTAAGAGCAGCGAGTTTGGAAGCGGTGTCCAGACCCCACTGCTTAGTGTTTATTTGTTGGACACCTAATTATGCAGACATTCCCTACAGGCCAAGCTGCATCTAGTTCTCGTTCCAAGTGTGGATATTCATTCAGGATATTCTTTTAGCTGCCTGTTTAGTTCTTCAAGGCTGTGAACCAGGTGAGTCCCACAGGAAAAGTGCAAGCCAGACTCTGAGCGGGCAGACCAAGGGGGCAGTTTGTGGGAGGGGGGCCCCTCAGGGCCGCCACGGTCTGCACGTGCTCCTTGTCACACGGGGCATCCACTGCAGCCAGTGGTACAACGCCACTGCCCCCGGGGAGGAGGAGGCGCTTGGGGTCAGCTGGGGGGAGTCCCTCTTTCACCTGGACTTGATCTGGAAAGTGCTAACTGTCAGCAGATTTACTTTGTCATAGTCTGCCCTGAGTTCCCCATGGGCTTGCGGGGTGAAGCAGACTGAGTTTCTGTTTGAAAAGATGTCCTTACGGCCCCATTGGCCAGGCTGAAACCTGAGAGAAGAGCCACCAGAAGGCACTGAGAGTGGGGGTGGGGGAAGGATCTGCTGCCCACCCCCCAACACGGTGAGAGGAAGGGAAAGGGCAGGGGTCCCACTCAGGCTCTTGGGGGGGAGGGTGCTTCGGGGGACGATTTAGCAGAGGCCCTGCAGAGCCCAGCAGGTCAGGCTTCCCAGGGAAAGGCCCAGAGTCACTGAAAAGGATGCCTGCACTAGAAAAACGCATCTCATCGTGGTCTGGGATTGCATTTCCCGGACACTGCCATGGCTGACATTTCCATATGTGTCCTTAGCCCTCCGTATTTTGACTTCTGTGAAATACCTGCGTGTCATTTTTGCCCATTTTTCTATTGAACTGCTGGTCTCTTTCCTACTCCCTCCATCCCCACCTGTTGTCCCCAGACCCTTGATCTATTCTTGAGTCTAATCCTTTGTCACTTAGGTGTTATACAGGTCTTTCCCCAGTTTGTGGCTCTTCTTCCGAAATTCTTTAAAGCACCTGTGATAAACTGAGGTTCTCAGTGTAGTTGAAATCATGAATCCTTATGGCTTGTGATTTCGTGTGTGTGTGTAGTTCCATTTTTTTCTGGTCGGATATCCCCTCAGGAAGCTGCTGCCATATAGGGACCTGTCCCCGTGCCCCAAGCGGGGGGATGCGCAGGCTCTCAACTACCTTGACACCAGGAACACCACCATATAAGGGTCCCGCACAACTTTAATGGCGCCACGGCCATCAGCCCGCACAACGATGGGCACTGGGCACAGACTTCTGCCCCTGTGCCATCCCTACTCCTGTTCTGGGTCAGCACAAAGGCGCCAGTGAATTTGAGTCCATAGGGATCCGTGGGGAGGAAGCGGCAACGCATCCTGGATGGTTTGGATCCAGCATCCAAATGGGGGTACTCGAAATACTGTGGCCAGCACAGAGCTGTCTGCTCACCACATGCCAGGATCTGCCAGGGACCATCTCACAGCTAATGACAAGCCCTCCTGTCAGGGCCACAAAGCAGCGCTTTGTGATGGCCGTGGTAGCCTGCGTCCTCCCAGGGCAGGGCTCCAGGCGGGGCTGGTCAGCCCAGGCCACGGTGGACAATGGAGCCACAGTCGGGTCAGCGCTGGCAACGCCAGTCAGTGTGGAGAATGGTAACCAGAAGCAAGCTCGCCAGCAGCGGCCAGGTCCACCCACGCCTCCCGAGCAGGGTGGCAGGCAGGGCATGATTCCCCAGCGCAAACGGGGCGACCTGTGTCTTGAAAATCTGCTCGGCACCCAGGCAGGCTCCACAGACACCCGCCTGGGCCTGACTTTCCTGTTCTGAGTTTCCCACGTCCAGCAGGAAGCCCTTTAAATATTCGGTGGCTTCGCCCCGGGCCCTCTCCTGGAGGACATGCTTAGGCAGTGAAGTGAGGAGAAGCTGAGCAGAGGCCCGGAAAGGAACGCCAGCCCTCAACCTCTCCTTTCTGCTCGCGGTTTGACTTGAAAGCCTCCTGGGGGAACCACCCACCTGCAGGTCTGACCACCTGAGGTTGGTGCTGGGGTTTTCTGAGCCCCGCTCTCAGGGCAGGACGGGGAAGTCAGGCTTCCAGAGGTGACACTGGTTAATGGGGTATTTAATTTGGTATTTTTAAAACACCAATAGCAAATAGAGTAGTCGCAGGGTTGTTTGTTTGTTTGTTTGTTTGTTGAAAGATGCAGAATTGAGAATTTGCATCTTTCCTGTCCAAGGAGCGAGGAGGGAGCCTCGTCTCCGTCTATGGCCCCACCTGAGCAGTCCCGGGCCTGGTCTCACTTCTGCCTTCTCGCTTTGCTGCTGCCCACAGCGGCTTCTGCCTTGGGGCCATCCCCTGCACGACCCACATGTATCAGACTTCTCCACGCCTCCTCTCTCTGGCCACAGACCATGGTTCTGACCATTTTGAATATAGTTTCCCGTTTAGTGCAAAATATTTGACCTACACTTCCCCACCGCATTGTAATGGACTTATATGGAATCTAATATATGTTAGACTAATTATATGTTAGACTTATACAGAGCATCCAATGGGTGACAAACAATATACTGATGAAAAAGGCCATGAATTCAGTAACCGCATTAAGCGCAACAACATTTTCCTTATCAAAGGAGCATCCGGGCACCTTTGAAAAGGAGCAGTAGGGGCGCCTGGGTGGCGCAGTCGGTTAAGCGTCCGACTTCAGCCAGGTCCCGATCTCGCGGTCCGTGAGTTCGAGCCCCGCGTCAGGCTCTGGGCTGATGGCTCAGAGCCTGGAGCCTGTTTCCAATTCTGTGTCTCCCTCTCTCTCGGCCCCTCCCCCGTTCATGCTCTGTCTCTCTCTGTCCCCCAAAAAATAAATAAAACGTTGAAAAAAAAATTTATAAAAGCAGCAGTAAAATACAAGCAAGATTTGTGGTCTGTTCGGTCTAAGGACAGCCGGGAGCGTGCCTGTGAGTTTGCAGATGCTCACAAAAGCTCTAGTTTCTTGAAGGGAACCCCAGTGTCCCCAGGCCTAGAAGTTCAGGGCACTCCCTGGGCTCCTCCACCCGAGAGGACAGGGCATACAGACCCAGGTCTCCAAGGCTATGGATACAATCCAGGCTGCCTGCCACCATCTGGCCTTGGGTGGAGAACCAGTTGGACCGGAAGTTCTTTGCTGGTTTTTTGTTTTGTTTTGTTTTCTTTGTTTGTTTGTTTGTTTGTTTGTTTGTTTGTTGGAGGGGGGAGAGAGGGGACCTAGACTTCTTGGAGTGAAACTTTGGAGATTTTCTCTGAAAAGTGCATTTTCCAATTCAAGGGATTCCCAGAATCTTGTGGATGTTAAGGACCCCACGTGGCAATCAACTAGATTGAGAGATCTCAGAAGTTCCAGTTCTAAGAGTCTGTGGTTTATGATTTGCTTAGTGCCTGCTGGACTTTGATTCCCTGGAAGAATGCTTTGAGTGGTGGCTTTGGTCTTTGCCTCCTCCTCTACTATCAGCACGCTGGGCCAACGGTGACTGTGAGGAGGGGCATAGAGCGACCGTTCTGACTTCATTTCTTACTACTCTCCCACTTGCTTGCTCTGATCCAACCACACGGGGCTCTTTACCTTCCTGCCTCAGGGCCTTTGCATTAACTGGTCCCACTGCCTGG